>NW_002060961.1:8001-175011 GCF_000150275.1 Trichoplax adhaerens
ATAATTTATAATAACTAAATCGGAATAAGAGTGATAGAAAGACAAGAAATAAAATTGCATTTTAATTATATATGAATAAGATATACAAATCAGTTGTCTGTTTGATAATGAGATTTATTAAAATGTGCTTATCTTCGATAGTGTCAATGTATAGGTCTATTTCTATAGGACAATACGATAATTATCAATTATAAATAGCTATATTTCTCTATACTGAAATCTTGAAAAGAAAAATCAACTTTAACTTGTTCAGTATATATGTCGATTCCCGACACATATATATATATACAAAAAGAATTCTATTAGCTCTTTATCCGATTTCGTTACGTTTTTGGGGTATTTATCGTATTATACAATTAAAGAGCTAAAGAACAAATAGCCATAGTAATCTATATCATACTAGTCACAAAAGCTTTACACACATTACATTGTTTGAATAAAATTTCTGTGTTATATGAAGATCACAGTTTCTGTTTCTTGTGTCAAAGTCCCCGTTTATAATTTTGTTACAACCGACATCACAAAAATGAACGGGATTCTTTATACTAAAGTAGTCTTAACTATCTGAGCAACTAACTCTAAGCACTCTTTAATCTACTAAACTTAGATTCGAATCTTAGGTTATAGAATACTCACGCTAAGAATCAAAGCCTAATTCTAAAGTTATTTATTAAAATGACCGATTGAACTTACAATTTTTAATTTACTACTAACTACTGATAATCATCTGTTCTTAACTAACTTATCAACTCCCATAACTAAGAACTTTGAGGCTTTTATATAGCCTCACAAACTTCAATGATACGAAATATAATAATAAATTTATAGCCAAGTCTACATGCTGAAAATAGCAAGAATCGCACACACTTTCTATGGCATTTAATAGTAGTAAATTAATAGCTATGTCTTAACCTATGATTCATTACTCAACAATATTATATCATTAATGATGCAATAATTAATCTATTATCACAAATATCTGCAGTGACGTAAATAGATTCTTCCATACGTACACAGCGTGAAAATTTAAGAATAAATATTTCGATAACTTGCTATCACATTGCTTAGCGCTGGACTGGCTCGTATTATCTCTGATAGAGTGACATATGCTAAGCAACTTAGAAAACGTAATACTGGTTCATAGATATTACTAATAATATACTCTGGGTGTATATAGCGGCAGCCAGGTTTGTAGATTCGAATCTACGATACACGACTGATAGTATAGCGGAGGTACCGTAATTTACTTTAATTTATATTTAAGTACGATTTCAATTCTATATAGTAAAAAAATGTAGTAAATGTAATTTTCTATTAAATATCGTTTATTAATTTGCTACTTTGGTTTAAACGGGTAGTTAGTTATCGAGAAATATCATCCCGGGTATAGTTATATTACAATATACTTACTTAGCTAGATACTAAAGCAGCCTCCTGTAAAGAATACATATTGAATAAATTTCTAAGACTTTTATTTAAGCCGTGAATTTGATTGATAATTATAAATAATACAGTTTCATCAATTAAGAATTTGCTAAAAATAAAACTTATTAAGGGATAATATTTAATTATTTAAATATAATAATGTACTCAGTAGATGATAAGGTAGATATTAGAAATTCCGCATGGAATACTGAATCATAATAATAGGTAGTTTTATAAAATCTATCAAGACTTCGAAATGTCATCATAGAAAATAACGGAATACTTGTGTAGTAGATACTTTAAAACAGACAGTAAATGTTTTAATTACAACATTTATGATGATTTCATTTCGAAATAGATAAAGGCATGGGTAGATAATTATATGCTTTGTGGTATAGAATGCTCGTAGAATACATGCTTAAAACTTTTAACGATTAAGGGCAGTCATAATAACGTCAGTTAACTTAATCTAGCCATATTTAGAGTACAGCATGAAAAATTTCTTTCATAAATATTCCGCAAATTCTAGTTGTATATTTTAAAAACTATAGAAGCAACTTAGAAAGGGCTAATCATAAAATGGACAGCAACGTTTTGCAATAAATAACTATATAATATCTTACTAGGTACTACATAACCGTGAAAGGTTTGTACAAAGTATCATGAAAATGGTATACTCGTATATGCTCATTAATAGTGTAAAAGCGTTTGCGAATGTCTTATCTCGATTAACCTTGAAAATACTGATTCCAAAATGGAATACAACGTTAGCATTAGCCTGAGACAGTATGATACAGTACATATAAAAGTATACATAAATTGGCAAATATACTATCGAGTAGCTTTATATTGCTGAAGTTTGTAACGGAAATATAGCATGATTCAAAAAAGACATACGAATACTATCACTAGTATAACAAAATAAAAGCGATAATAATAGGATAAAATTTGAATTTTTTTAGTAAGCATGTACGCTGTACAGTGTATTAGGAATTGTTCTTCAAAAATAGTTGCAAATTCATAGATCTCGGTCTCATACAATATTCATATAGGTATGTAAACACTTTTCAATTGCTCTAAACTTTTACCTGATGACAATGATTCCATTTTAAGCAGTTCAGTGGATTACTAATGAATTCTGATAGGGTTACACTAAACCCCCAAAAATGGCTGAAATATTCAGAATTGAATTTTCTAATGATAATTGATATTCTGCTTATCTACTTGCATTAGTACGGTACCCATTAAGCTAGCAAAACGTAGCCAGATGATTATTACCGTAGAACTGTGTTATTTTTGTCAGTAAAGCGACAGGATGTTAAGCTAGTTTCTATAAATACTAAGATTGCTGCAGTACCTATGACACAGAATAGCTATATTAAGACCGTAGACAAGAACCTCTATAGTTAGGGCTTCCAAGTATTCGTAAAGCTTACTACAGCTTCTGGAGACAGGCTACGGTATAATGACTTAAGCTATATTACTCTAGGATAATGCTTGTCGTTGCCATCCAATTAGGATGTGAAGTGAAATAATAAACTACTTAATTATACTCTACTCAGTTACTCAATCACTCCAATACATACAAGAGCGATTAATGTTTATACTTGAAGCGATAAATTATATTAGTAAAGTTGAAATCATGATATTATCGATCAATGTGAGAACTGCCAGCTATAAGAAAATGGAACTTCCCTAATATTACATGAGACATTGTCACATATTAACTATAATATTAATTTTGAATAAAATTATACTTTCCAAGCATTTAGAAAATAAATTCCTATTATTTTGACTATCAAGTATTTGATATTCTAAAATCTTTTCAGTTTCCTTGTCTAAATAGTGAGAACAATACACTCTAGGTAGGCTATTAACTAATGTATAAAAATTTTATGATCGTACGCATAGTGTATATCAAAATGGATGAAGTTTTATATCTGTTTCAAACGCAAATATAGATAGCCTACTAATCTTTGATGTGGGCTAATGACTATTTAAATAATCCAATCTACTTAGCTCATAATCATCTCTATAAATGTAGATGTCCATATTAGTTAATTCATGATTCGCAATAATCTGACAATATTTTATTTTAATATTGAATAGCTATGTGCTGATGCAAGTTTGCTATTTGATATTTTAATTTTCTAGCCTTTTTAAGTTCAAGCGTTGTCTCTGTATGCTTCCAAATTTGTTAAATTTGCTAGTTTATAATGCAAAATAATAACTACAACAATTCATTTTGATGTTAAATAGTAGTATTTCAGTGTAGATGTAAGCTCAACGATCTATATTTCGATATTCGTTACCTTTTACTAATTCATAATCCTTAATAATAATGCTGTAATGCTTTGCAGTGATATCAAATAATAGTGTAGTAGATTTTTATAGTAGACTAGAGTCTTCAGCGGTTAAGTCAGTAGCAATACAAGCTAAGCACAATGGATTAGTAATTCCGGTTACAGAGCGGAATTAGCTTATATACATAAGCGCCTTCGCCACAAAGTCAAAAATTTTTGCCTAATATTATGATCAAATTTTAATAAGAGAAATGGATTGACTACAAATATAGATAGAGTTATAGCTAAAGCAAAATATACTAAAACATACTGAATATGACTTTCTAAGGAGATTTGATAGATTGTCTTTCGAGTTATAGCAGTGCCGACCATGGTAGCGAAATGTGGCCAACTGAATAGCACAGTCGAGAATGTTATGCTCATTAAAACTTTAGTAAATCGTTTCTTTTGTGAAATTTCTGCTTCTGCTCGATTGGGTGCCATGCAACCCGGTCTGACATGATTCTTACAGATTATAGCTAATTTACTATAAATAATGATCATCATTGAAACTGGAATGATGTACATGATAAACGTGAATATAAATTCCCATATTGCTATAGCATATGTAATGTTTAAAATATCACATGAAGCCGATAAATTAGGATGAGAAGAAGCATATACCAAGATAGGCAATGATATCGATATCGATGCTATATATATAAATAGTTCACACACGATAAGAAATTGAATCTTATGCTTTCGATAAAACGATGATAGGGGTCTTGCTATAATAAAATAACGGTGAACACTAATTAATGATAAATTCATAATGGAGATCCCAAATGACATCATGCTAATAAATAATAACATTTTACAAAGTATACTGCCTAGATGATAACTTACGTTGACGATAGCAAAAAAAAAATAGCCAATAAAGGCTGCAGTAGACGAAAGAATATCGGATAGTACTGAAACGAGTATCAATTGATAAGTAGGTTTTTTAAAATACTTGTCAGTTAGTAAAAGATAGGCCATGGATGTATTAAAAATTAGACCAACGAAAGATGCTGGTACACCACATATGGCGACATAGCGGTGAATTTGTAAGTTGGAATGAGAAGTAGCAGTAATATTGGTGTTGTTCATATTTCAAGTAACGAATAGTTTATAAAACTTATTCGATCAAGATTTTAATCAAATACGGTTAATAGCTTGAAATTATGGCAATGCACTTTATTGTATTTTAGTATTTGATCTTAAAATGATCGTAAGGAGATTTAATATCATAAATTTCTTATAAAACGCAATCTTTATCTAACATGTCGGTTCGTCTAATTTTAAGTACGCTTCATTCAAAGCTTTCTAATAAATTTCTTGATTAATTTGACGTTCGAGTGAAGCAAATTCGAAGTCATGTTATATTATAAAATGATATAAGTTTAATATTTGTTGTAACATTACTGGAAGTAATTTGCTTTGCTAAATCAACTGCGAAGAATTATTTAACTTTCAAAAGAAATTTCTTGGTAATTGCGATGGTATAGTAGTTCCAGTCAAAATACAATTTATCCAATGTTATAATGGTTTAATTATGTATTGGATTGTGCTTGCAACTACTTATAGCTGCCGTTTTATCTTGTATAGCTAACTAAAATTTATAACAACTAAATCGCAAAAAGAGTGATAGAAACATACAAATCAACTGCGTGTCTTATAATATAATTTATTAAAACGGAATTATTTCGATAGAATCGCTGCATAGGTTTATTAATAAAGGATAAAACAATAATTATCAATTATAAATAGCTAAATTTCTCCCTACTGACATCTTGAAATCAAAATCAGCTTCAATATTACACGATTAAAGAACTTAAGAACAAATGGCTACAGTGATCTATGTCATACTAGTAACAAAAAAATTTATACTTATTGCATCATTGGATAAAATTTTCGTGTAATATCAGGATGACAATTACCTTTGCTTACACTATGATACGAAGTAGATTCTATCACTATATGCTGCACAAAAATTTAAGAATAAATATGCTAACAATTTACTATGACATTGCGTAGTGCTAGGTTGGCTCTTCCATTATTGCTGATGGTGTTGCATGTGCTAAGTAATTTCGAGAACGTGTTATTAATTAATATATATTGCTAATAATATACACTGGAAATATACAGTAAAACCTAGATTTGTATATACTAACTTATGATACTTGGCCGAAAGTATAGCGGAGATACCTTAGTTTACATTAATCTATTTAAGATAATTTCGATTTTATATAGCAAAGAAGGCGAAATCAATGTAATTTTCTACCTAATAGCACTTTTAAATTACTAGTTTGCTTTAAACATGTGATTACATTTCGATAAATGTCATCCCGGATAGTTATATCACAATGTACATGCTTGGCTAAATACTGAGTCTACTTGCTGTAAAGAATAAATACTGAATAAATTTCGAAGACTCTTATTTAAGACATAAATTTAATCGATAAATAATACAGTTTTATTAGTTAAGAAATTACTTAAAATATAATTTATTAAATGATAATATTTAATTTAAATATAATGGCATACTTTAGCAGATGATAAGGTAGATGTTAGAAGACATTTCACGTAAAATATTTAATCATAATTATAGATAGTAATCTAATTTATCAAGGTTTCGAAATATCATCATAGAAAATGACTGAATATATATGCAAAAAGTATATTAAAATAGAAAGTGAATGTTTATAATTACGTCATTTATAAGGATTTCTTTTCGAAATAGATAAAGGTATGGATATATTATTATATACTTTGTGGCTTAGATTACTCTTATAATATACTCATATGTTTAAATATTTATCAATTAAGACAGCCATAAATACGCTATTTTACTTAAACTGATCATATTTAGAGCACAGGATGAAAAATTTCAGCTGTAAGTGTTCCATAAATTCTAACCTTATATTTTACAAGCTGTTGATACGACAACTTAGAAAGTGCTAATTATGAAACGGACAGTAAAATCTTGCAAAATTAGTAAATGAAGTTTCATTAGGTTATAAGTAACCACGAAGGATATGTAAAAAGTATTTGTGAACAGAGTATATATCCTCATTAGCAGTATAAGAGCGTTTGCAAATTTCTTGCGGTAAAGCTCAAAAATTCTGATTCTTAAATGGAATGCAACAGCAGTTGCTACAACTACCCTTGCAACACTAGAAAGCAACACAGTACTTATAATAAACTCTACTTTAATCACCTGAACTGCTTTCCTAGCCTATGGTATAGCAACTGGAATCCTTAAGAAGTACTTACTCGCTCAACACAATATACGGTATAAAACTATCACACAACTTCGCCTTAACCTGAATCATTTTCTATTGACCCCCGTCTTTTTTGTATACTCTTTTAGTACTTACAAACACATTTGCTATGCTATCAACATATTTTAGTAACAAGCATTTTATTACAATTGAATTATCAAATACGGACATTCGAGGTAATGAACAATTTCATACGTAAATCTACTTCGACTGTAAGCCCTGTCAAGCTTTATGTTCTCGATACTTGTGATATATCTTTATATCATTATAATATCACTATAACTTAGGTTCTTACGAATAATAACTCTGACATTAGTGGTAACTTAAGCGAGTACGATGTAGCTTAAATGAAAGTATATATAAAATGGCAAATATAGTATTGAGCAGATTCACACTGTTGAAGGTTTTAATGGAAATTTAGCATGATTCAAAAGATATAAGTATACTATTACTATATACCAAAATAAAAGTACTACTAATAATGTAAAATTGGATTTTTTAGTAAGCCTATCGATTAAGAGTTTGGTCCAAAAATAATTTCAAATTTGTCAATCTCAACTATATGCAATATTCATATAAGTATTTAAGTTTCTTTTAGCGGAGTATAAGCCATTAATTCATAATATAGATCCGATTTTAACCTGATTAATGGATTATCAACTAATACTGATAGAGTTACAGCGAACAAAAATATTTGAAATATTCAGAGTTGGATTTTCTAACGATACCTCATGAACATTTTTTCCAGTTATAGCGGCATGAAATCGATTAAGCTAGTAAAATATCATTCAGCTTGCAGCCTAAGTTATATATGCAAGATCGCAGAAAATTGTTGACTGAGAATGAGTGGAAGCATAAACCAAGAGGTATAATACTGACGACATCAATGGTGCGTAATTAAGCAGTTCACATAGGACGAAAAGTTTAATTTTATGCATTGGATAAAACGGCAACAACCGTCTTGGTATACCAAAATAACTATTTATACTAATTATATTGATGATAAATTTGTTTTGAAAGTTTTAAGTGGCGAAAAAAGCAACAAATACGCTTACAATAGCTTTAAACATCGGTATCTCTTGACGATATTTTGCAAGACCGAAGGCTAGCAAAATGCAATCGACGAAGGCTATAACAAACAGAATAAAATGTAATAGTACTGAAACACGTACGTATTAAACAGTAAGCGCATTTATTGCAATATTTTTCTGTTACTAAAAAAGATTAGCAATCGATGCATTAAGAATCAAATCAATGTAGACATTGGAAAAGCAAATATGATAACGTATTAACATACTTGTAATCTTATCGATTGATATAAAAAATTAATATTGGTGTTGCTAATATTCCTTGTTACATTTGAGTTTAAAATTTTGCCGAGAAGGAAAATTGACCGAAATGCAGGACTTTTAATATTTAATTTTCATAAAATTATTATCTTCGTATTAATATTTGGTTTGGATTTAATATCGTAGGGACTGCATTGATAAATCTGAGGGTCTAATATTATTATAAAAACCTTCTGTTTTGCTTTGAATATCTGATTTAGTTTCAACTATACCTTTCTTGTTATAACTGTATCATTCTATACCTGCATTGTTAAATACTAAACCTGTATTCGGTTAAGAATGTACGCTGAGTAAGATTTTTATGAATTTTACCTTAACTGAGAACTTAATCAGTTAATAATGCAGTAAAATAAATTTCTTAAGCTGCAATGTCGTGTTAAATATAGTAAAGTAACTGGCACTCGGTGGTAGATACCTTATATACTGAATCTTTAAAGACGTATTAGTTATTAATTTATATATCCATTTCTTGAGGATTTGTTAAGGTTTCAAAATATTAGCATAAAATGAGATCGAATAATAGAAGAATATACTGTGGCAGGTACAAAAGTATGAAGGTTGTGATGATGTACTTAGCACTACTAAAATAGAATTGCCGAGAACTATTATTGTAGCATACCAAAAATGAAAGTACTTCCAAGAAGATCAATCTGTTTTAATTTTATTCTACCAGTTTAGTTAGCAATTCGAATTTTATCAACAAGTACAGTATATATAGATTTCAAATTTAGTACGAAAAAAATGTTGCATTAGTCACTTTCATTTATATACTGGTGCTGTTCTTTTAAGTGCATAAGCACTTTTTTAATAGAGATACAAACTCTCGCCTAATATGATGATCAAATTTTAACAAAATCAATGGATTCACAGCAAATAGTGATAGGGTTACTCCTGAACCTAAAGAGATTAAAACATATAGAGCATGACTTTCTAATGATACTTGATAAGCTGTTTTTCTAGTTACAGCAGATCCAATTAAGGTAGCGAATTGCGGCCAACCAATTAATACGGTAGAAAGTGTAATGCTAATTAAAACTTTAGTGAATCGTTTTTTTTGCATTATTTCTATTTCTGCTCGATCTGATGCTATACAACCCGGTCGGATTTGATTCGTATGTGTTTTAACTAATTTTATATAAATGACTGCCATAATTAAAACTGGAATAATGTATAGGATGAAGGAAAGCAGAATTTCCCATACAGCTACAGCTGGCGTAATAATCATAAAATCACAGAAACTCGTTGAATGTGAATAAGTAGAACCATAAACCAAAACTGGCGATGTTGACGATATCGACGCTATACAAATGAATAATTCACATACGACGAGAAATTGGATTTTATATTTTCGATAAAACGGCGATAACGGTCTTGCAATAACGAAATAGCGATTAACACTAATTAATGTTAAGTTCATGATGGAAACTCCAAATGATGAAAAAGCAATAAACGAAAAAGTTTTGCATATCAGCGACCCTTGATGATGGTTTATCTTGCTGAAAGTTATCAAGTTGTAGCCAATAAAGATTGCAATAGACGAAAGAGCATCGGATATTACTGAAACGAGTATTAGGCGATAGGTAGGCTTTCTAAAATACTTTACTGTTATTAATAGATAGGCAATCAATATATTAAAAATCCATGCGATAAAAGATACTGGAATTGCACATACAACAGCATATTTATATAATTCTAATCCGCTCCATCGCTGAGAAACATTAGCATTAGTGCTGTTCATGTTCCAAGTTATACTCTAGTTGAAAGTTTATATGATGTTGAAAGACTTTAGCAAAATGCGATCGATACTTGAAGTTTTATAAACGAAATCTTACAGTATTATATCTCAATATTTGATAATAACATAGCTATTAATAGAAAAAAAGTATCAAAGTCCAATTACAGGTCAATCTCTAACATACAGTTTTTTCTATCTTAATCTACTGTTTTTAATTAACGATTTAAAAAGTTCTAGACAATTCGTTAATCAAGTATTGTAAAACTAGATATTCTTAGTTCAATGACAATGTGAAATAAAGCAAATTTAAAATACGTCTGGTAATTATTATGTCAATATCTAAACTAATTCTCTTTGTTAAATAAACTACGAAATGTACTTTGAATTCGAAAATCCATTCTTTTATTTATTTTTACGAAAAAGTACTATATTTACGATGAACAAAACCTATAGTTATTCAAAAGGTTAAATATACGGGTAGAATAGTGCATTAAATAAATCGATTTTTAACTTTGCTAAACAGAACTGCTGACAAGCTGCATTAATGTAGGGACGAGACTTGTTGAAAATTAAGTAACAAAAATTCCTTTTAGGAATTAAAAATCAACGTCAGTCTGATATTCAATTCAGAAATTATTTTGTCGACCGCCATCACGATTTTTACTTATATAATGAGTCAACATGGTTATCTTTCACTATAATGGTTATATTTATAGCTATTAATGGATTGAAGCAATAGGTCAGCGTCAAGTTAGATCCTATGAATAAAACTAATTGAATTCATTGCTTTAAAAATTTCTTCATTTTATGTAATTTATACGTATGCTATCACTACTATTGATTAATGTATAAAAATGAGGAAAATCATACCTGTATCGGCACCTGTATCAACAGCAATAAATATGGTATTTAATAAACATCGTAAAATTAAATCTTTTTCTGCTGCTCAAAGTTATGAAATTAGTAATGAAATTTCCCATAGTACATGGCAATCTTACGTTGATAGCATGCACCGCTCTTAATTTATATAACTAATAGCATATGAACTCCTTTGGACCTAGATTCATATTTGCAGTTTTCAAATTAAAATGGTAGTCATATGAAATCTTATCAATTAATCTAGATAAATAATATTCTTCACCAGTAGTGTTAACTAGCAATATATACCAAATATGCAAACAAGCAAATTTATGAATATTACCGACACAGGTAAATTTAGAAAATATAACTTAGTTTCTAACGATTCACACGTTATTTCGCAGCTTTGACTTAATGATATAAAATCATATTATTAATAACTATTTTCGCTTGAAAATTTGAATTATAGTTAGTTCATTTCACATAGGTATAATGCTCCGAAAATTCAATAATTCATTTATACTCGTATATCCTTCTACTTATTGACGGTTACATTTGGAACTACTGCTTTCTCAAGGATAGCATATTAAAAACTTCTATGCCTTTTCATTTAAACTGAAATTTTTAAGTTCTAAATAATACAGTTTGTTAAATTATTATTTTAAATTTTATGATACAGGAACATCCTAGGAGTAAGCAAATACATCTATAATATACGCAGCGATTTGGTTCTGCTGCTATATGTAGTTATATTCTTGGGCGTAAGAGAACTATTACGGAGGGTGCCAATTCAAGCAGCGTACAGTATGGACTTTTATCGTAGATAAAATCAGATCAATGGCCAACGAAACGGCCCAACGGTTTGCCAGCAATAATAAAACACGGCCGTTGGCTTCGCTGGTCATATTTAGAGGATGTAATGAGAAATTTCTACCGTTAGTGTTTCGTAAATTCTAACTGTATATTTTGTAAACTGCTAATGCAACAATTTAGAAAACACTATTTATAAAACGAACAGTAATATAATGGCAATAATAATTATATAATGCTTGATTAGGTTATAAGTAACCACGAAAGATATATGTTCTGGCTAAAACCAGAATGCCGGCTATTATGCATAATAGCCGGCTAATATGGATAATAACCGATCAGTTTGGCTATTATGCATAATAGCCACACCCAGCCGGTTATTATGCATAGTAACTCCTTCGAGGTTTATTTTGAATAGTAGGCTATTTATTCATTACGTTTTTATATCATCTATAAATCATGTATAACAATTATATACAAAATATTAAGAACAGAGTATACTCATATATGCTCGTCAACGGTATAAGAGCGTTTGTGAATTTCTTCTGGTTAATCTTGAAAATACTGATTCTAAAATGGAAGACAACAGTAGTGGTACCTGCGCGAGTGCCGTGAAGAGTTTTAACGGAAATTGTACGTGATTCGAAAAAAATATGCGCGCACTATTACTATGTACCAAAGTAAAAGTGTTACTAATAGAATTAAATTTGAATTTTTAGTAAGCGTGTAGATTAGGAGTTTGGTCCCAAAATTGTTGCAAATTTGTGGATCTCAGTTACATACAACATTCATTCAAGTCTTTGAGCACCTTTCAGCAGAGTTCAAGGTTTAAATTCATAATGGAGATCCGATTTCAACCTGATTAATGAATTACTATTAAATACTGATAAGGTTACAGTGAACCAACAAAATATGTCTAGATTATTACGGTAGAAAGTGTTGTGTTGATTAAAACTATATTAAATTGTTTCTTTGGTTATATTTTTGTACTTGCTCGATTAGATGGAATACAACCCAATCAATTATAATTATTGAATGTAAATAAGAACTATGATTGAAACAGGAACAATATATTTGATAAAAGAAAGTATAATTTCCTATTTAGCTACAGCCTAAGTAATAATTGCAATATCGTAGAAAACTGTTGGCTGAAAATGAGTGGAAGCATAGACCAAGAGATGCAATGTTGACGGCATCAAGGGTATGTAATTAAATAGTTCTCATATGCTGAAAAATTCATTTCTATGCTTTCGATAAAACTACGATAAAGGTCTTACTATGCTTTGGCTCAATAATGATTCATACTAATTATAATAATGATAAATTTATGATGAAAGTTTTTTAAATGGCGAAAAAACGATAAATACGGGCGCAATAGCTTTATATATCGGTATCTCTTGAAGATATTTTGTAAGGCCGAAAGCTACCAAATACAATCGATAGATCCTTTAATAGACAAAATAAAATTGAATAGTACTAAAACAAGTACGCGTTCAGCAATAATCACCATTATTAAAATACTTCGCTGTTACCAAAAGATTAGCAATCGATGCATTAAGGATTAAAGCAATGCAGACATTGGAATAGCAGATATGATAACTTATTAATGCAACTATAATCCTATCGATCGATATAAAAATTACCGTTATATTGTTATTGCTAATATTTCAAGTTGCAGCCAAGTTTAAAATATTGCTGAGATTAAAAATTAAGCGATAAATAGTTGTATCAATCTATGCCTGCATTATCAAATCCTAAACCTGTACGTCTTTAAGAATACACACTGAGTAATTTTTAAAGAATTTTACTTAAAGTGAGAGCTTAATCAATTAATAATAAAGTTTTGTTAATTAGTAAAATGAAAATTTGTTAAGCTGTAATATTGTGTTCAATATCGTAAAATAAGAGGCACTTGGTGCTAGATACGGTAGATACAGAATCTTCAAAGAGAGACGTATCCGCTATTAATTGTAATAATTATATATTCTTTTCCTGGGGATTTATTAGGCTTTCGAAATATCGGGATAAAACGAGATCGAATAATAGAAGAATATGCTGCAGCACGTCCAATAGTCTGAAGGGCTGTGGTTACACTTGGCGTGCCTAAAATAGGATTGCCGAAAACTATTATTGCGGCATACCAAAAATGAAAGCACTACCAATAAGATCAATGTGTTCTAGTTTTACTCTACCACTTTAGCCAAGAATTCGAATTTTATGGACAGGTACTTTACATTGATTACAGATTTGGTACGGAAATAATATTTCATAAGTCACTTTCATTTAAAAGTTGGTGCTTTTTTTTTTGAGTATGTTAGCTTTTTTTTAATAAAGCTATAAACTTTTGCCTTATATGATGATCAAATTTCAACAAGATCAATGGATTGACAGCAAATAACGATAGAGTTACCGCTATACCTAAATAGATTAAAATGTATAAGATATGACTTTCTAATGATACTTGATAAACTGTTTTTCGCGTTACAGCAGTGCCAATTAAGGTAGCAAAATGGGGCCAAGTAATTAATACGGTAGAAAGTGTTATGCTAATTAAAACTTTAGTAAATCGTTTCTTTTGCTTTTTTTGCATTTCTGCTCGTTTGGATACCATGCAACCCGGTCGGATATGATTCTTATGGATTGTAACTAATTTTATGTACATTACAGCCATGGTTGAAACTGGAATAATGTATAGGATGAACGAAAGTAGTATTTCCCATACAGCTACAGCCGGCGTAATATTCGTAAAATCACAGAAAGTCGTTGAATGTGAATAAGTAGAACCGTAAACCAAGACTGGCGATGTTGACGATATCGACGCTATACAAATGAATAATTCGCATACGACGAGAAATTGGATTTTATATTTTCGATAAAACGGCGATAACGGTCTTGCAATAACGAAATAGCGATCAACACTAATTAATGTTAAGTTCATGATGGAAACTCCAAATGACGCAAAGGCAATAAATACAAAAATTTTGCACATCAGCGACCCTTGATAAAGGTTTATATGGCTGAAAGTCATTAAGCTATAGCCAATAAAGAGTGTAATAGACGAAAGAGTATCGGATATTACTGAAACGAGTATTAGACGATAGGTAGGTTTTTTAAAACAGTTTTTTGTTACCAACAGATAGGCAATCAGCATATTAAGAATCGAAGCGATGAAACATACTGGAATAGCACATACAACTACATATTGATGTACTTCTAATCCGCTCCATCTTTGGGAAACATTAGCATTAGTATTGTTCATAATTCAAGATATACTTGAATTGAAAATTCCTATGATGTTAAAAAGATTCTTACAAATTACAATCGATGTTTGAAGTTTTTTAAACGAAATCTTACAGTATTATATTTCCATATTCGATAATAACCTGGCCATCAACAGTAAAAAATTAACTAATAAGTCAATCTCTAACGTACGTTCTTTTCCTAATCTATTGTATTCAATTCACGATTTAAAAAGTTCTAGACAAATTCGTGAATCAAGTAATGTAAAACTGGACATTCTTAGTTTAATTGTAGTATGAAATAAAAAATAAAATTTAATAACACGTCTGATAATTATTATCATGACATCTAAACTATTTCTTATTGTTAAATAAACTACGAAGGATACTTTGTATTCTAAAATCTATTCTTTTATTCGTGGTTATGAAAAGTCGTACATTTACGACCAAAAAATTTCTATAAGTACCCAAAGGTTAACCATATGAGTAGGATAGCGCATTAAATAACTTCGTTTTTAACTTGACTAAACAGGACTATTGATAAATTACATTGATATAAGGATAAGACTTACTGAAAATCAAGGAACGAAATTGCGTTTTCGAAAATTAAATCAATATCACCTAATATTCAATTGAGAAATTATTTTATCTTCCGCCGTCGTAATTTTTACATGTTTAATGAGTCGGCATCATTATCAATTATTATATTGGTTAAATTTTCTTGCAATTAATGTATTAAAACAATAGGTCAGCGTCAAATTACTGTAGATACTGACATGAAAATAATCGAATTCATTGTTTTAAAAGTTTCTAAATTCTTTCTATAATTTATACGTATACTATTACTACTATTGATTAATGTATAAAAGGAGCCAAATTATATTTTTATCGGAGCCCGTATCAACAGTAATAAATATGGCACTTTATAGGCATTTTAAAATTAAATTCCTATGGTGTTCAAAAAGATAGCAGATTCTCATGTTCACGCTTGTTGTGTATGTATGTATATATATATAAAAAATCGGTTCCTTGATTGCACTCGTATAAAAATTGGCGATGACCTTTTCCCATAGTTTATGGTAATCTTACGTTGATAGTGGGTACCGTATTTAATTTACATGGTTAGTATCATATGAACTTCTTTGGATATGGTATCGTATCAATTATAGTTTTTTAAATTTAAAGTTGTAGTCAGTTCAATAATTCATTTATACATCCTTCTACTCGTTTACACTTAAGCTCGAAATACTATGTTCTCTAGGATAACATATTGTAAAATTGCATACTTTTTCTTTTAAAGTAAGACTTTCAAGCTATGAATAGTACAGCTTATTAAGTTATTCAATTTAACTTTTATAATACAGTAAAGTTCTATAAATAAGCAAAAACATACATCTATAATACATGCAGCTGTTCGACTCTGTAACTGTATGTAAATATATACAGTATGTACAGTAAATCTGCCAAATCATGGTAATGTGCCGTAACATACACTTAGTGTAGTTCAACCAGGATTACTTGGAACTATTATTACGGTATGCCAAAAATGAAAGAACTACTAACAAGATCAATCTTTTGTAATATCACGCTCCAATTTAGTCAAGAATTCTGATTTTATTAGCAATAATAAAGATTATAAATTTGGTACGCAAATAATGTTCATTCGTTACTTTTATTTATGTACTAGTGTTTTTTTTTTAAGTACGTAAGCACATTTTAAACAGTTATAAATTCTTGCCTGATATTATAATCAAATTTCAACCAAATCAATGGATTCATAGCAAATAACGACAGAGTTACTGTTGTAACTAAATAGATTAAAATAGATAGGGTATAACTTTCTAATGCGATGCTTGAAGTCTTGTAAACGAAATCTTACAGTATTATATCTTAATATTAGACGATAATAAAGTCATCAATCGAAAGCAGAGTATGAAGATTAAGTTACAAGTCAATGTCTAATATACTTTTTTTTCTGTAATCATCTGCCGTATTTAATTAACATTTAAAAAAGTTATAGATAAATTCATTAATCAAGTAATACAAAACTGGATATTCTCAGTTTAATTATCGTATGGAATAAATCAACACTTAATAATACGTCCGACAATTATTATCATAATATATCGAAAGTAATTCTCTTTGTTAAATAAACTACGAAGGATACTTTGTATTCTAAAATCTATTCTTTTATTTGTGCTAGTTCATTGCCTGCTACATTGCTATAGTATTGTCTTGTCTATTTGTGGAAAGACCTGGCTCATAATTTGATGAGCAATTATGGTCGCTGAGATAGGAAAGTTTGCATTTATCCGTCAATCGGAATATCACTCTACGACCAGCGATCATTGTACCAGGGACTACTAAAAAGTTTCTGCTTTGTTACAGTGGTCCCTGACCTGACAGTGTATGATATGATACACTATAGTGTCCTCTTGCTTAGTTGTAGAAAGACCTGGCTCATAATTTGATGAGTAACTATGGTCGCTAAGATTGGAAAGTTTGCATTTATCCGTCGATTGGAATATCTTTTTGCGACCAGCGATCATTGTACCAAGGACAACTAAAAAGTTCCTGCTTTGTTACAGTGGTCCCTGACCTGATAGTGTATGATATGGTACACTATAGTGTCGTCTTGCTTAGTTATGGAAAGATCTGGCTCATAATTTGATGAGCAACTATGGTCGCTGAGATTGGAAAGTTTGCATTTATCCGTCAATCGGAATATCACTCTGCGACCAGCGATCATTGTACCAGGGACTACTAAAAAGTTTCTGTTTTGGTACGGTAGTCCCTGACCTGACAGAGTATGATATGTTACACTATAATATCGTCTTGCTTAGTTGCAGAAAGACCTGGTTCATAATTTGATGAGCAATTATGGTCGCTGAGATTGGAAAGTTTGCATTTATCCGTCGATGGGAAATATTCCCGTGCGATCAGAGACCATCGTAGTGGGATAACTATAAAGGTTCCGATTTAGTCGTCCTTGCCTATACAGTGTACAGTACACAAGACATTCTCATGATACAGTATGGATCGCACTATGGTATGGAACAGTAGAGTATTGTCCTGTATGAAAACTGCTGATGCAGATTTGACGTTCGCAGAGTAGAACAATTTTTCATAGTCATTGCAGTCTAGTGTTGTATTCGGCTCAATTTTACCAGTGAAATTGGTGTAAAGGAAAGAGAAATCATAACGCTACTGGTTCCACCAGTCTATTGCAGGTTTTCATAGGATACAGTATAGGATGCTCACTCCACTACAATACAGTAATGTCTTATACTGGCAGCCAAGCATTTCCACTTTCCCTTCCACGATCTCAAGGCATTAACGAGCTAACGATGGAGGGCCTAGACAAGAAGAAGACCTTCAAGCGTAGAGCTAGGAATGATGATGTATGAAATATAGAATACTTTCAAGTTGTTGTCTATTTTCAATTTGAAATCGTTATGATTAGGCAGACCTCTTACCATGCTTTTCTTTCTATTGATCAATGCTACATGTCAATGTCGATGCTGGTAGGAGTCGGACGATCATGGAGGGCAAATGGTACCGCCTGATATCGAATTTCCTCATCCAATATTTGATATTAATTTTCATCCAGTACAGCCAATGATTGCTGCTGGCCTGATAGATGGTTCTGTTCGAATGTAATGCCAATAAATAGTCACTTCGTTAGAAAGATGCAATGCCTGTTACATCGATGATAATCATTCTTATTGGAGAACTGCTTTAGTACACGCCTGATACGTTACATTTGCAATGCGACAAGAAAATGTGCCTTAAACTGCTTGGACGACACTCATTTCATGCTAAAAGTCATATTCATACGTATTTTTACTTGCATAACCAACGTTTACTTGACCGTTGTTGCAGGCTTTCTGTAGCACTGTTGAAGGATGTTGATAGGAGTAATTACCTAATTTTTCTTAATACAGGATAAACCATTCAATCTTGTTCATGATAGACCACGGCTTTTAGTCACTCTGACTGGGGTTATTTCTTGCAAATTCACCCAACTTTTGATAACAATTTTTATAATGATATCAATTATCCCCTGGTAATTATCATAGCGTTGAGTTGAGTTATTGAACCTTTTACAATCCTTTATAACACTGTTATGCTACTGGCATTCTAAAAACTGCTTGCTTCTTCATCTCACATATACTGTACAGTGTATATGCATAAGGGTTTTTACTGCACTGCTGCTTACATGTCACAGCATATGATCTACAAAATTAAATGATTCACTTTTGATGTCTCAAAATTAAAATGCGTTGGCTTTATTCGTTACAGATATTCTTATTCTGTGGATGGTAACAAACTCTTGCATCAATTTGATCATCATAAAAAGTCATGCAGAGCTGTTACATTCTCCTTGGATGGTCAATGTATGTTATTACCATTGAAGTTCATTAGTGGATTATGAATTTTGCTAATATTAATAATTAGGTATTGAAGCTGACTTAATCTCGCAATTAGCTCTGAATACTGCATCCAAAGATAAATCGATATGCCTGGTCAATATAGAAACCGGAAAAGTTCATCTCAGCTTCTTAAAAGCGCATTCGTAAGCCTGTCCCTGATACTACCTTCGTTTCGATTATTTGTCGTATATAAATATAGATTAATAAGCGTTTCATATGTATTCATTTCAGATCACCGATATATACCATGCGAACTATAGAAGAGCATTTAATAGCCAGTGGTGATGATGACGGTTTCGTGAAGGTTATGAACCGTATTCTTATTCTTAAGTTGCAGCTTTTCAATGTTATGATGCTGTCAAAAATTCAATAAATCAAGTTGTTAAAATTTTGTAAACCGTAGTAATTTACTCGTATGTACAGTATCTAAAATATGCGGAATAGTTACGTTACCTACACTTATATGTATGTAGTTACAAATTTGCATTGAAACTTTTACAGCTTGAGCAGTATTCTACTTCTTTTTTCGTAGATCATGCAATCTAATGACATCGTGCACTACTCGTATTACACCATTTTAATCTATTTCGGTTCAAGCAGCCTCATGAATGTATAGTATTGACACTAATGTTGCTAATTTTGTTATAATAAATAGCAGATATGGGACTTAAGAAAAAAAGGCAAATGCATCATGGAAGTCAAAGAAAACAATGATTTCATTGCCGATTTCGATTATGTTGGTAATAGTAAAACACTCCTTGCTGCCAGGTATTGTATAAAAGGAGTGGCAAATTTGAAGTTAAAATGCCTTTCGATAACTAATTTTATAATCAACGTTTTATTATCAATAGTGGAGATGGCGTACTATCAGTCTTTCATGTAGGTCAGAGGAAGTTAATTGAAAAATCGGATAATCAAGAATCTGAATTACTTTGTGTATCTGTTATTAAGGTAGTTTAAAGCTAGTTCATTTATGTTGTTAAAAATCTTGTATGTTCACTGCAAGAGTGTGTTCTGTTAGTTAATTTCTAAAGCTGAGCTTGCACCTTTACATATGTTATTCTTATTTCGCATTTCATTTTTTAAATTAAGGGTGGTCACAAGGTCGTGTGTGGAACAGGAGATGGCATTATCAATATTTATTCATGGGATCAATGGGGTGACATGAGCGATCGATTCCCGGGACATCCGATGTCCGTTGATACTTGCACAAAAATATCTGAAAATGTAATTTGCACTGGTTCTATGGATGGTATGATAAGGTAGACAGGCTAAATGTTGCTGGCGTTGTTGTTACTAACATTGTCTTCGATCTTATTTTTAATTATACGTATGCCCTCGATTGTTCTTGTGCTTGTAATTATAGAGCTGTGAGTATACATCCGAATCGATTACTTGGTGTCCTTGGAGATCATGGAGACTTTCCAATAGAGAAATTACGAGTATCCAATTTCAACCTACTTGCTAGTTGCGCACATGACGCTAAAATTAAGTTTTGGGATACGGCAAATTTTACAAATTCAACACTTAGCCACGAAAATAGTCAAGAATTTACTAAGAAATTTAGCAAGAAAGCAAAAAAGAATAAGAATG
This sequence comes from Trichoplax adhaerens, assembly GCF_000150275.1. Classification (NCBI taxonomy): domain Eukaryota; kingdom Metazoa; phylum Placozoa; class Uniplacotomia; order Trichoplacea; family Trichoplacidae; genus Trichoplax; species Trichoplax adhaerens. The sequence goes on from NW_002060961.1 coordinate 29,049, forward strand.
AATCTCTTCGTGCGGATTTTTTTTCCGATTTATAATTTATTCATTTTTTGACATATAGTGGTAAAATTTTATCAATGTACATATTCCATACACATATTATATATATTTTCATTTGTCTTTTAATTAATTAGTTCCTTGGATCAAAAATTTAAATAAAAAATATTTGCATATGAAAAAAATGCCTACCCGCAAAATAATAATTAAAATGAATTTGCAAATAGTGTCAGATACTATTCGATCATTGGAGTAGTGTTAGGGTTAGGAGCTAGGACAGCATGAATTTTTTTGTTGCTGAATCATGATTAACATTAATAACCAACATCTACCAATCATCTTGATCAACTGTTGGGGGGTCAAATGTTCTAACTTCGCTTTCAGAAGTCTTGCAGTATCGTGATATTACTGTGAATACTTGATCGTTCAGTTTCCAAAAGGCATTAATTCTTTCCACTAACCTCCGCAACGGCTACCAATAAAATTTCAAGTTAAGTTGATATTTATAGAAATCGTCATTGAAACTACGTATTATCATAGTACAGTACTTACCACCCCAGCTACATCTGCATCCTTTCTATCAATTTGATGCACCCTCGATATGTGATAACAGAAATCTAAAGCTCGAAAACGATTGCTTTGTTCCAATAGAGCAATCAATGTGCATCCTGCCCAAGTTAAACCATCACCAAAAGTTTCCCTATAAAGAAAAATATACGATAAAAATGATTAAAATGAGACATTGATACTATTTAGCGCAGGTAGTTTACATACTCGACAGTGAGTTCATTTTCTCGCAGTGGTAAACAAATGACAAACTGAATAGCACTCCACACTCGATGAAATTGATTGCACTCTTCGATGTGTATAACTCCATTTTCAGGAGGTGGACCAACCCAAATTTGATCATCCAAATTATTTTTCATTTCAACTAGGAAAGCTTCGGTAAGTGAAACTTTACTACTTCGTATTTGCTCAGACAAGAAAGATAAGCTATCTTTTACGCTTTTTAATTGCTGCAAAAAAAAAATTAAGTTGCATCTTTAATGATTTCATGAATTAACTGACACAAGTAAATACATCAATACAGATGGCTTACTGATTTGCTTCCAAGCTGCTTCATAAGTGAATCCACAAAAAATGGAATATTACGCTCGCGAATTGATTGCACCTTCTTCTGCTTCTTTTCTCCTTCTAAAAAACGCATGTGAATTCTGAGTATAGCTAAAATTAAAAACCCTGCTGCTTACAGGCATATTGGAAATAACCTTTCAAAAAAGGCGTCGGTATTCTTCCTAAAAAGGGAGCTGACTGAATACCAACCGCTATATTCTCTAGTTGCTAAAAAGTGTAATATATTTCATGAAATGGCCTGCAAATCAAACGTACCAAAAACGTTTAATAGATAACTTAAAAAACTGACGAACTTACCAGCGCCTGATCAATCATCATACAAAATACGACCGAATTGCCTATTTCTCTAAATTGTTGAAATACGTCCATCTTTAATTCACGATATTGTAAAATATCCTTCAACTGCGCGTGATAGTAATCAAGAACTCCTAGAAAATTGAAATAAGACGTACGAAGACGTTAACTTCTTTTGATGATTGTAGCCTATCATTTCAGTACGCCACATACCTGCCGAACCGTAATCAAATCGTGGCAGATGACATTTCTTTGGCAACCCATTCATTAAAACCCGACAATATTCCATTGTTGCACTATGTAACTGTTACGGTATACAAAATATGTTTAATTATTATAGACGTTGAGCATTATATGTCAATGCCTTCTAAATGTATACGCATAGTTTTAATAACTTACAGAGTTTACTACAAGCTTTAATAGATCACTAATAACTTCTGTGATGCCTCTATGGCGTACAAGGCGTACAATAGAGGCAAAATGAGGCATTCCAATATAACCATCGTACAAGGAAAATATAGCTGAATAAGCAGCATTTAGGGCCTATTGAGGTGTAAAACAATACTGGACGTTAATAATCGATACTTTAAAGCATTTAAGCGAAAGTAAATTTAAAACGCGATATCATTATTAATCTAGAACCAGGTGTAAGGTGAATGTTTTCGTGATCGACATTTTTGAACTACAGCCGGCCTACATTATTTACCTTGGTACCGAATAGCTGATGATGCTGACACCTTGACGCCGGTTCTCTTTCTACTTCATCCACGAAAGTGAATTTTGTTCTAACAAATCTGTCAAAAACGGTTGATTATTAAATAGATTCATTAGCTGGTAATTGTAACTCTTCTTAAATCTAATTTAACAAATAACCTATTCGTTGTGGAGTTATAACAATAGTTGGGTATAACATCATAATACAATTCAGAGTAAGCGTGCAAGGTTATCCGTCCATAAGGTGACGAAATTGAATGGTCTGCCTCTTGTAGCATAAGATCAAATGATGTGAGCGATAGAAATTCCGACATCATTTTATGTGCTTGTTTATTAACATTGATCAGTGTTTCAAGTTCCTATGTAAATGCATCATAAAGTTAGTTTAATTTCATTACAAAGATCGAAAATTTAACTTACTATTATTCCGCAAATGGCTTTGCTTTCAAATCTATTGATGGCTATATCTAATGATTTTTGGACTGCGGAATTTATCCTTTGAGTTATGAGTCTATTCATATCAATATTTCTGCCTAAAAGCTGAACCAAGCATTTTAAACAGGCATTAATATTTCCTGTTGCCAATTGTATATTCAACAGTGCTTGCAGTTTGCAAGACACATGTTATACCTGAACATGCTTCTGCTGTAAAATACTCTTGTATCGATTACTTGGTGCGGGACGTAGTTGTGATGCAGATGGAGCTTCACTGCGAAACCGCTTATCTAATATCATACTATAATATAAATTCGTGATCATTTTAGCGCATATCACTCATGAATAAGTATCGCAATAGTAGTTTATATTAAAATTAAGGATTACATAGTGCAATGGCATTATTTAATCATAATACAAACCTTCCTGCAACAGTTTTGTAATAACTGTAAATATGATCGCTTATATTGTAAACCAGTTGATCGAAACATAAATTCACCTACAAAAATGATATTGTGGGCAGTACAGTTATAATCCTTAAAAGTTTTTAAGAAAATTAAGGGGTATACGGAATTTTCACTGTTGCTAAAGAGAAAAGCCAAAATACTACTGGATATACCTCTGCCTCAATTTCATCGAATAGATGTTGGCGTCGAAATCTGTACAGGGCAAAATTGGCGCTGTCATTATATAAATCCAACGGATAAAGTATAAATCTAAAAGGAACAACATGAGAGGGTATAACTTAGTAAAAAAGTATTACTTCTGTATCTTCACTGATATATCAGTTGTTAAGTGCCATACAGCTTGCATATGAAAAAAATCGATAAAATTTTTTTTACTCGACAAGTGAAGGCTCTTTGGACTCCAAAATATAGCTAATTAGTATCCATGGCATGGACATTTCTATTGGGAACTAAGATATTTGCCATATCAAAATAGTAATAATTAGAACCTAGCGTTGTTTATCTATCAGTAAGCAAGAATCATATTTACTTGTATTCTCTTGCCCATTGTCATCTCTAAGAAGAATTCCCTGTACCATAACTGTGAAAGATCGCAACATTCTCGCATAACCTCTGCAGAAATATTTGCAAACATGTGAATCTATTTGCATTGTAGTGAACTAAAGAGTTTATGCAACATTTTAGACGTACCACCGTAATTCAATAGATGATTATAAGAGAATGAGCGACTCAAAAATTCTTCAATTAGCGATATTGTGCCGGGATCTAAGTCCTTACGCATTGGCTTTCGGCTCATACCACCCTTTTCGGAAATAATTGACTCTAGGAAAGTTCGAACCAGGTACAACTACAAATGAATAACATAATTTGCAATTATGTTATTATTTAGATAAAAGTTACCACTTGAGGCATACTTTTCAGCATTTTAATTCTACCTGTGTACTGGATGGTCCGCAGCTTCGTAAAGGAACTTCTACGGTATAATTTTTGGGATCTTTTTCTCCTCGAAGAGCAGGGTCATCTGGTTCTGATCCTTGCAACCAATCAGCACATGTTCGGCGAATACAAATAAGGACGCTAGGTTAAAATTAAAAATTAAAAGAATATTAAATGTTTGTTCGGAATTTAATTGATTCTAGCCTAATAGTTTCGCCACTAACTCTTTCAAGACGGTCTTTTTCTTTTTAACGGCTACACGTATGATTGGACGCAACTGCTGCTGTACCAAGGTTTGGATATCCATGTGTATGACTCGCCTGATAGATTCCATTAGGATTGGTTCCAATTCATTTAATCGTTTTTCTATGCTTTTGATGGCAGCAATAAGCTCAATGAGGACTAATTTTTCCTCTGGAGAGTAGTTATATCTGGTAGCCTACACATCAGATAAAATTATCATACGCATATAAAAATTTCAGCGAATCAAACAAGACATAAATGCTACGAATCCAGATAAAAATTTACCCTTTCATATTCTTCGGCATCTTTTGGGCAACTACCGTTAATGGTGCTACTTGTAGGATGTAGCAATTTGTACGAGTACTGAAGTCCGTTGACAATTAAAAAGAGTAATTAAAGTTTATATTACTTTTAAATGACGTTACACGTGTATTGATAGACATAGCTACAGGTCTAACGCCTAGCAAATCATAAATACACATTACGCTTAGTTAATTAACTTCAATAACCTGTTCAAATATGTATGTTGTCCATGTGGATATCAACGTTAATCCACGAGAAGCGTGCCGAAATAACTGCCTATGATGTTCGATAGCACTTGCCCGATCCATTTTCTTTGCCTATAAAATGCATACATTAAAAGGTCTCATGGTAAGTCGATAGTAGCAGCAAAGACACTACAAGATCAGTAAATGCCTTATTACCCCTTCTGAAGCTTTCTTGACTTGAGATAATTCAAGTAGTAGTTGTTTACTATCATAATGAATTTCACGAACGGATAGATCAAATTGATATCTAGCTTTGTCTTCAACACTTTCCATCGTGCATGACCATTTAGTTGGGTCATAATGAGGGCATTTACGAATATATGACGACAAAGAAATAGCCATATCACCGCTTACTGGTATAACTGGTCTTTGCTATTTGGCAATAATAATTGATTATTCTCACATCTCTTTGATTATAATGGGCATTACTATGCTATTAAACGGTACCCTATGTATACGTAGGATTTTGATAGCTATCATTGTTGTACTGTAAGTATTTTCTAGTCATTATTTGAAGAAATTGACTTACAACGAAAAAGCGATCAATTTTGTTTAAATTCAGTGGTATCTTCTTTTTTGGATCCCATTTATGAATATTAGCTTTATTGCCATCGATCAGGTATAGGCTATATCCCATAACCTATGTCAACATGTTTTCAAATCATCTTTTTAAACTGTTGCTTAGGATTATTTTATCGAATCAATTTGATAATGTAATCCTTGTTATACTGTACTGTACAATTCTACGTACAACTGTTACTTACAAGGTTGAAATACAGGTACTGTATAATTTACTAACCCTTAATAGCATGAATTTTCCCTTAGGAGTCATGTATTTCTTGTTTTCATAGAAGTTAATACATAAATTGATTACTTCTGCTAAGACATCTTCAAAACCATTAATTTCCTCTAATTGTTTCTTGAGGCCAGTCGTGATGGCATCCTGAGAAGCTAAAAAGAGCGAGAAGTCTTGCGCATCTTTAATACCACCGCCTTCAATAATGGCGTGTTTAATGATTGTGCACGCTCTAGCAAATAAATTGTAGTGAATTGATTAAACAAATTGTCTGCTATACATCATTTTATCCGTTAATTGCAATTTTAGAATTCAAGAGATTACCCAGTAGAATTTAACATTATCTATTCAAGGAAAATCATCTCTAACACGTATGATTTTATCGGTTATTATCATTAACATTTAGAATTAAACTACTGCGCTGCAGAATGTAATACTGCCTACAGTATTCTGGATATTAGGTATGATTGCACTTATACTTTCTATTTATAGGTTACCTTTTGTATAATGCAAAGTCGTTTTTCACCGATGCTTTGCCATTTTTTAAGGCATCCAGATCAGCAAACATATTAATCACTTTGGCCAAAGTCAATAAATAAGACTCTGATACAAACTCTTTAATACGTTCACTATTGGCCAATTTTCTGATTTCATCTTTAAAGAAATCAACGGCTTGTTTTTGGAATTTCATAAAGTCAATTAATTTCTTCATTTCTGGATCTAGTACACGAATGGTATTGCGATGGATTTCATTTCTATCGGCCTGGTCATTTCGTTGTACCTAGCATCATGTAGTAAGTGATTCTTTAGACGTTGAAATGAACTACTGTCCATTCTATGGGGACGACCTTATTTTGCCGTTAATGGTCATCAGAGTCATTTTAGGTGAGTTATGTATAATCATAGGGTGATAAAGTGCTCGTTAACATGTTGGACTGAAAGTATAGCAATCAATCTACTTTATACGCCTGTGCTACAGTGTCATCAGCAGTGAATTGGGAACTAAATTAGGATACAATATTTCTATCATAGCATCTATCCATTGATCTAAGCTGTTTTACTTTAATGATAGTTTGAGTGTCATAAAAAAAGTATAGGTTAATTTGATCACATTAACAAGTCGCCAATTGACTAGGTATTCTTCAGGCAATCAAGATGAAGCCATTTTATTCTATCTAAAGTGATATTGTCAAGGGTAAAATGGAGTTCTCTTATTAATATGTAAGGAAGGCAAAATACGTGTAGAATGCTACAAAGTAGAAGTTAATACGACAACAGTCAATGGTAATCTTGGTGGCTGATACGATACAGGAATCACTTTACTATATTATTAACCAAGAGTCAGAATTCTAATATATATTCTAATTCTATGTAGGTAGGATTAGAACTGCGAAAATAAGTAGATCAGTTGCCTTATCAACGTGTTAAGCAGGCAGAATAGAAGGATAAAATGAACTTTCAATAACTTCACTACAACACTCTAGGATTGTTACTGCAATACAGTAGCAGTTAGCACGACTACAGCCAATGTTTAATCGTGCTGGTTGATGCAATGCAGGAATAAACTTTACTGTACACTGTATTTAACCAAGAGTCGGAATCATGAAAGAATACTGGATTGTATAATATGGGAGTAGGATTAGGCTGAGAAAATATGTGGACTAGTTCCATTATCAACAGTCTTTCAGTACAGTAGGCTAGGTGAATACTGCAGTAGAAGTATTGGTAAAATCCACTTTCAATCACTTTACTAGTCTACGATGTGGTGAGATTTGTAGAGTAACGAATTCTTCTCTCATGAATTTACAAGACCGTACATTACTTTTTTAGCTCCTAGGAGTTTTAATGAAGATACTGTAAAGCTGCCTATCTATGGATTAGTTGAAATTCTTTTATCATACAGTGGAAGGAATGAATTTTTTCAATGAAGTTGAACTTTGTTAAAGAATCATTTTGTTCTATCGCTCCTGTATTGAGGAGATAGGCTATCTATATTCATGGTGAGTCTAGTACACGCTGTTTTTTCTTCGACCTCTGTGTTGTCATCAGCACTACAGTACTGTAAGTAAGGGTTGCAACGACAATGTATACTTTTCAATCTTGCTTGAGGACGTAAGAATAAGTTGATAAAATTTATTATTACTTGTAAAGTATTGAGGAGATAGGCTATCTATATCCATAGTGAGTCTATAACACGCTGTTTTTTCTTCGACCTCTACGTTGTCATTAGCACTACTGTAAGTATGGGTTGCAACGACAATGTATGCTTTTCAATGTTGCTTGAGGACGCAAGGATAAGTTGATAAAATTTTATTATTATTTGTAAAGTAAGAGTGATCCAATGGATCCATCAAGAGTGGATGATAAAGTATAGGATGGGGGGGGGAAAGGTTTAAGCAGAGAAAAGAAGAAGAGTACCAGTTAATTTGTCAACGCCTTAAGCGGTAAGTTGAATACAAGGATAAATAAATAAAGGAAATGGACGTCCGTAGAATGGCTGAAAAGAACTCACCAAAGGGATGGCTCGAGAGCAACTTCTCCAAGTATATAATAACGTTGCAAATTCGTTACCTCGTAATAACAAATCATTCTAATGCAATGATAGACAAGACAAGATTGAATGAGTTGGATGATCGATGAAGACATCTTACAATGATGCCTAAAATGAAATAATTTACAATCAATCAACACTACAATTTTTTCCTGTCTTCCATACTGACCAAATGCGATTGAATGGTCGCTTCCTGGATATACTTGCTCACCACAAAATGGAATGCAGGACTATCCACAAAATTAGTATCAAAATTGATCGTATAAGCAATCGATCCAGATCGAGCTTCAATAGCTGGTTGATCATCGCTGACAATTAATTTTTGAAGTTGGTCAACATGGCGTTCAATATCGGCAAGCATTTGCGGCGAAGCCATTTTGGATTTAGACATGATTGTTGCTGGTTGCTTCACCACTGGAAGGGTCATACGCATCAGTGATGCACGACGTTGGCTTCACTCGCTTTTGCCTGTCGATCACCGGGGTGTCGTTCACCAGGGGGGGTGAGATTTGCGTTTTGCCTCAGCGCGGCTTTCCCCTTTTCTGAAGGTCCGCATATAGGGTGAATTTACGCTTGATGGTACAACACTCAGTAAGGCGATTATGGCGTGCTTGAAACAGCCTCTAGACTCCGATCCACTAAAGCGTCCAGTGTCCAGCGTCCTGTGTACAGTGTATAGTCTACAGTGTACAGTATAGTGTACCGTACTGTACAGTGCAGCGTACAGAAATTCTATACAGATTTAATAAGGCGATTATGGCGTGCTTGAAACAGCCGCTAGACTCCGATCCGATACAGCGTCCAGTGTACAGTACTGTACAACGACAGTGTACAGTGTACAGTGTACACTCACTGAGTAACAGTACAGTACTGTACACTGTACAGCCTTCAGGTCTAGCACAGCGTGTAGAAATTCTATTCAGATTTTTCCAAATGAAATAAAAGTGTAAAAATGGACGGATTCTATTGAGTTTGGCCATAAATTGATAGGTCTTTCTCTTTCTACATGTATAAAATTGGGAGAATTTTGCTGCAAAAATCTGAATGAAAGTACAGTATGCACCCACTTCTCTAAAAGAAATTCTACAGTACACGCTGTACAGTACAGTCACTGTGCACGATGCACTGTGCATTGTGCATTACTTTCGCTTGAAGCGGATGGCGTGTCGTACGGACGGAAAGTTTTCTCCTGTTACGATGAATGACGGTCAACTTTACCAGTGTTTATGTTACGGGCAATGTTATCAAATTCGATGAAATTGTACTTATTTACTGCACATTTAGGCCCAATTTATCGGTTTGGAAAAGGATCGTAGCCTATGAAAAATCTGCTGTCTACCATGCATTTACAAACGTAAGTCGATGACCACTAAAGATCCAATAAGAGATGTAAATTTATTAATTTACATCGTACTTTACCTGTACCTGTACTGTACTTTCAGCCAATCAACTACTCCCCAAGTTGATGATCACTGAAGATCCAATAAGACATGTAAAATTGATGAATATCGTTCTTTACCTATACCTGTACTGTACTTTCAGCCAATCAACTACTCCCCAAGTTGATGATCACTGAAGATCCAATAAGATATGTAAATTGATGAATATCGCTCTTACTGTTGATGAATACATGCTGTATTCAACTACAGTAGTTTCAACTGATTGTAAATCAGTGTACCGTATACAATCTTTTGGAGTAGGCCGCTTCCATGCTTCTCAGATTTCATGATGTACTGAGTAGAGTACTCCAGCATCCGAGTGCAAGGGAAATGAAAGACTTATCCGCTTCTATAACTTTATTACCCATAAATAAGCAAAGTATCATAGACTAATGTCATGGAGTAGTCCATGAATGTGTACATTGCTGTCCTTCCGGTTGGATGAATTCAATCGACATAACGTCATCGGACGTGTTGAAGTTTCCTTTCTTGCTACGCACGCTCAGTATCGGCCACAAGACTGTGATATACTCTCCTACTCTCCTCCCAACTTGCTGCATTCAGACTTCGGACATCAGACATCGGACTTGAAAGTTCAAAACAGAGCAAATTGCCTATAGGATGAATGTTGACGCATGCTCTGTAATAACATAACAAATGGAGTCTCCTAACATCAATAATAATCACTGGTGTCAAATTTTAGACAAGCGATGCAATGGCCAAACTCTTCCTAACAGAATAACTTATCAAGCTAAAAGTAAGTTTTTCAATCAAGGAGTTATCAACAATCGAAGCAGCTAGCTTGGATGTTCAATACTTCTAATTTAATCGAGAGCAATCAATTCCAGCTTGAAACTGATTTCCCTGGAGAGGACGTTGCCTTCCAATTTTCAAGGCGATCATCGATCGGGGGTGGATTAGATATGTTCTGCAACGCTACCCCTTCTTTGCTCAAAATTCTACTAGGGATCAGTAACAAAAGGAATGCATTAAAATCTTATTACATTCCGTAATAAATCGTCTTAGGTTCATATTACTGTAAATTGAATTACCGATCAGACAGGATTGACAGTACCGGTAAGCAATTAGTCTGCACTGTTACCATAGCTCTTCTCTTTGCTTTGTTCAGCTGGTGGAAATTATCAGGCTAAATTAGTTATCATGGCTAAAAAATTACTGTACTTAAATTAGTCAATTCTACAAATTGCTTATGAATGGATGTTCCATCTCATCCCATATTCACTCAATAATCGTTAAAATAATACAGGAACAAATTAATTTCATAACACATTCGATATAGGAAATGTTACCATCCAACTGGATGAGAAAGTATAATTGTACATTGTACACGGAGGTCAGCATCCCTTTGCGGTAGCCAAAGTAGTGAAGAAGACTAGGGGTATAAAAGTATACTGGAATTGCCATTCATCAAATCTCTTACCCTAACATGATAACCACAAAAATAGACGTTTATTTTTTACTTTGAGCTGAAGTAATTAATCCATAATCACTGATTATTAATGGATGAATTAGTCATCATTTACCAACGCATCAAGCACTCGATCAACCATTCATTCGTATGCTCTAACCAACACGTACAGCACCTTGCAAAAAAATTTCCAAAGGGTTGGTTGAAAAAATAATGGTTGCAGCTTACAATAGTGCATCATAAAAGTCTACTTCAGGGGTTTTATAAACTTTACTGTACTATTATATAAGGCGATGCTATTTCTGCTTCGGTATTACTATATTGATAGCAACACTATCATGAATCGTCGACTGTTCTCACGCACACCTTCAGCATACGCGTACAGTAGTCATTGATTGCTTCCGCTCTGATCAAATGAAACAGATACCTCCTTGTAACAGTTACTATTTATCTACTATAAGAGTGCACATGAAAAGAGCAACGAGGACGGTGTTCCTATTAATCAGGTGTTACTGATGGTTGCTTGCACATTTCATTTTGGGGGCATCAAATAGGTGAGTGGCCGGTTGACATTTTTGTTTGTAGTTTTACAGCGAATGCGATTTTGTTATGTAAAGCTTACAACACGATTTGGACATCATCTTAAAGATTGGATGTTATTCATCTGATGCTTCATACAGTATCTATTTATGCTATAATACAAATTGTCTAAAAAACTACAGAATATACTGTGCCTAGGAACCCTAAAGAAAAGTTTCTCTAGAATCGCCAGTTGTGCCGGTACATAAATACCATTGAGACATTGTTAACGCATATGATATTTAACACATAAATGTAATTGATGTAGATATATAGTTCAGTCATGGTCTCATGGACTACTCAAAAATACCGGAAACATTTAGTAGTTCATGCCTCAGAAGACGAAGAGCTTTCACTAGTTACAATAATTAAGACGGTTGTTATACGACTATACTAAGTACATTACGTCATTATACGCTATACTGCGAAGCATTCTTCAACGGATTACATTTGCCATTTCTCAGTATCAAGTGTTGGCGTAATTTCTTAATTCTGCATTCTTGATAGATGATATCAATTTAATCCACAAGTTAAAATTAGAGCGTACTTTGGAAGGTCATACTGGATGTGTAAGTAAAGCTGCAAGCAATTGAACCCTGTTATAATTTTTGGATAAACTACGCATAAATAGATTTAGTTTACGGTTTAAATTGCTATTAATATTTCATAGAAAATTGATGTAAGCTATGATGGGAAATTAAGTCTATTACCATAGTATATACCAATTCGATGAACACCTTTTGTACCTTAGGTCAACACATTGGCTTGGAATAAAGTCGGAGATAAACTTCTTTCTGGCTCAGATGATTGCTTATTGAATATTTATCAGCCATACAGTTACAAGGTAATATGTAATGTTATTGTCTATACCGATCAGATATAATGCTAAATGCTAATTAAATCTAGCGATAAAGTTAAATTTTTAACCAACTTCTTATAATGCTGCAGCGGAATGTATAGAGTATACATCGTTGATTGAATATTAAGTATATCATTCATTAATTGCTATTGCACATATCTTATAATGGCATATGCGCTTATGATGTATTCTATTGATAGATTGTAAGATTAAGTTTTATAGGTTACCGTTTGCACTAATTCTTTGCACACCGCTTAATCCAAAATATCTTAAAATATTGCCTCGTACAGTGCTGCATTGCAATCGAAATCAATGACATTCACTTACTATTCATATTGATAGTTACTACATTCCGTACCTTCTGGCCATACTGCCAATATCTTTAGCGCCAAATTTCTACCGAATACGAACGATCTCAAGGTAAGAAAATCAAACTAAGAATAATTTTGACTAGAAAATTGCTAAAATTACAGGATAGAATTAAATGTAGTTCAATATTAATTTTCATGTGTTCAAAATAATAGCTTGTATTTTTAATGCGTTATTTCCTTATCTATGCCGTAAGTTAATGCTTAAAATTATATCAGGAAAGCCTGTCAGATCTGCCACTGACAATGCAAAAGATAGTCGTAATCGTATGAATTCTAACTTTTGTAACCCTTAATACACTATGCTTAGATCTGGGATTACTCATTTTTTGTATATGTACCCAGTCAATAGATGAATTTACTGATGTAAACGTATGTCTATCTCAAATAGATTGTATCATGTGCTGGTAATGGTATAGTATCTTATTTGGAATTAAACACTGCCGGTGGCTGCACTAATAACAATTTTTTTCGTTGCCATGATGGCACAACATATGAGGTTTGCTAATAATATCATTATTTAAATGATTTTCGTTGCTATTCTTGTGTGATCTAACAATACTTTTAAATGATTGATTTTAACCAATTTTAATACACATCTACTATTAATATCCGTCTACATCATATAATTGTTAGGTCGTAACGATACCCGACGAGCCTAATGTCTTTATGACATGCTGTGAAGATGGTAAAATTCGACTATTTGATCTTAGAGTAAAAACAAGGTGTTCTAGCCATGATTGTAATGAGGTAGGACTATAGGAAAAATACATTAATACCTGATTTTGACAAAAATTTCATCAATTAATTTGAATATTTACATGAATAGGATGTCCTAATTAATTGTCATAGACCTACAACTGCCATTGCTGTTGATCCATCGCGTTCATTTCAGTTTACCGTTGGCTCGGATGATAGCTGTGCGCGAGTATTTGATAGAAGAAATCTCATTCGTGAGTCACGACAAGTGGGGTAATACAAGGAATCAGGCCAAATTTGAACTTTCAATGCATTAATACAATACCTCATTTTTATTTAGCGCTACTACTGACAATAATAGATCCCTGATGGTGTTAAAGCCTGCTGCTCTAGAAGCGAAAAAAATTCGAACAACTGCTGTCAACTACAATGCAAATGGCGATGAGATCTTAGTTAGTTATAGTACCGATTACGTGTACCTCTTTTCACTAAACAGCAACGGTAGTACTGCTTTTACGATCAATACTGGAGATAAGGTTGGCATAAACAATGATACTAGTACTGCAAGTCGAAATAACCAACCACCCCCTAAAAGGTTACGTTTGCGTGGTGATTGGTCAGATACAGGACCAGATGCACGCCCCGAAAGTGAAATTAGTGAAAATGATCGGACATCTAATTCTATTTTGCGTCGTATGTCAAACATTATGGCTAGCATTATTAATACAAGATTTCAAGCGAGCGGAGACCTTGCTGGTATGAATATTCGCAATCCCGTTGATAGCGAAAGCGATACAAGTGACGATAGCCGCATGGATGATAGTGATAGTAGTCCCGAATGTAGTGAAGATGAGGAAGAACGTTTAGATACGCAGGCTTCTTGTGATCGTGATTTATCAGTGCAGTCTCCAGTTTCAGTCGTTGTCAGTTCTGCTGATGATGGCGTAAATGAAGAAAACAATGCAATAGATTTCGAATCTTCTCAGGATGGTATTCCTACTAGCGTAGACCTAGCGAATAATAGACATACATTTGTTGAATCTATGGATAGCGATTGTCAAGAAAGTGATGACAGAATTTCCCAGCTCGGACATACTGTGAATCGTTCCAATTCTAGCCCTACTCCTGCCGAACCTTTACCTTCTCGGGAATGCCATAATTATAACAGAGCGGCTAGGCGCATACAACAGTTTTTTAAGACCTTACGTAAGGCCAAAAATGATCGTCACGCTCTTAAACCACCTGCACTGATGGCTTATCGTGGTCATAGAAATTCTAGGACTATGGTAATGCCAAATAAATATCTTTTATCATATTTCAACAGAAATAGAGAATTTAAACTTTAAAACCGGTTTTTCTTTTCTAGATTAAAGAAGCAAACTTTTGGGGTGATCGTTTTATATTAAGTGGAAGTGATTGCGGTCGAGTTTTTATCTGGGATAAATATACGGCTGAACTGGTCATGCTGTTACTTGGTGATAGACATGTAGTTAACTGTGTGCAACCTCATCCTTTTGATCCTAGTATGTTTAGGCCCTATAGTAGCATGTATTTGTTTGAAATAATTGTATTGATCATATACTACTGATGACCTAACTTAACTTAAATTGATTTGTTTTAATCGTTTTTTGAATTGACAGTATTAGCAACTAGTGGAATAGACCATGACGTTAAACTTTGGTCTCCAATTGGTGAAAAGATAGGACTAGATGCAAACGCGGATGAAGTAAGCTATTAATAGTACATGCTATTGCATGATATCATATCAGTTTGTATAGGTCAATTTTTATCAAAAAACTTATAACTTTTATGTTTTCTTATGTTAAGATTATGGCACGGAACTTTAAAATGTTGGAGGAAAGTCAGAACTTTATTATCATCCCACTATCATTTATGCTACACTTATTAACAAGTTTCAATGGAACATCTCTATGATTGACTAGAATTTTATTTACTATCTTATTTCAATATTTATCGTAGTCGCTTTTATACTATAAAATATATTTCTTAATCGACGCATCATTTATTCCTTAAAGTTCAATTTTATTGTAAGTGTATATATACGAACGTATCTTTCTCTATAGATATTTGTAAAAGGCAGTTATGAACACATTATCAAGTCTTAAGTTATTTAAAATTTCATAATTTGTGATTGTTCAATTTTACTGTATGGTGTAGCCATATAGCAATCTCTGAGGTTTTAATCGTATGGTATAGTAATAGAACACGCTAAAAAAATATTCATCTCTCGTTATTAAACTTGATTTATTATATCTTAAATATTGCATTGTTAATACTGAATTTCTTTGATAGGAAAATTAGTACCTATTATGCTGGTTCAATCACTTGTAATTTTGAGGTCCTGTTTGTATAAAGTTATCCTGTGATTTGATTTTTCCGGCTGTATTTAACTCATGAGTAATATATTACAATGCATAACTACTTCTTGTTGTCGTCGTCGCTACTCCAGGTTGCATTATTTTATATTGTTAAATAAAATGACGATAGAAATCCTGTCATGGTAACATCTCCTCTAGGGTTGCTCCGTCAACATTTGAACTGAATGTTGACGCTTGTTGATCCAGTGGGATAATGAAACATATACGGAAAGTGATCCAAAGTTTGGTCTTTGCTTATTTCCTCGTATATTTATGCAATGATGATTCTATTTTTTAACTTCTTCATAGACTATATGAAGATACAGCCTGTATGGTCTTACTAATCGTGATGAAGGACAAATTTTAGCTATGTCCTGTAACGATTTTATAGATGATTTCCACCTACAAGATTCGCTCCTCCTCAATACTTATCATAACTTACTCCTATACTGTGCACAAATGCGCTTACTATAGTATGCCAATGGATCTACGTTAGCGATTTGCGTATAAAAAAAAATTTAGAAGAATTTCTCTCCATTTATCCCATGCGACTACGACTAACAGTATTGTGATGGAGGAGTGGAAAAGACTCACGACAACTCTTAGAATTCAGCATAATACAGTATTGGTAGTTCCAACATTTTCTGCCGATCATGTACACTTCAACGTGGTGTTGGAGGAGAAAAGGAGACAGGATACAACTATAAATTACAGTAATTAGTTCCTTGGGCATCTATGACGTGAAACTACCACCCAGCATTGAATACGTCATTCGATTAAATCCAATTTTTTCTTATTGACCATCCTACGTGTAATCCTATTATATAGAATTAGTGATTGATGTCCAAGACTCAATGCATTTTTTTGGATAATACCAATTTAACAGTAGAGACTGCTAGATGATCGTTTCATTGGCAAAATCTAATTGTTCTTCCATGCTATTTTCTATTCCTGACGCTAAAAATTGCATTTTCTGAACATGAAAGTGCGTCATTTCGGTAGATGAACGAGGATGGAGGAGGATTGCTTCAGGATGCTCCAGATTTTACAGGGAGATAGCAATCATGAGTCATAAGATTTCGGTTAGCGAAATGAACAAAATTGAATGGGTCAGATGGAATGATTGTTTTCATTAGTCATTGCTTGCTCTTAGCTAGAAGCCAAGAATGGTATGATGAGATGATAGCATCAGCTGAGCAAATGGAATGTGAATAAATTCAAATTTCTTGTACTGTAGAGCCATTTTGATATTGACGGGAACAGTCATTACCGTAAAGGAGTAGCCTCTACGAGTATTGTCTACGTTAAACGAGTAAACTACCCATTCAATATTGGTTTCCAAGCTTAGAATATCGATGCAACTTTGATAGTATTTCTTTTTCAATCTACTGACCGTAGAGGGGAACGAAATACTGTAAACGAGCAAACTACCCGTTTAAAACTTATTTTCAAACGTAAAATATCGGCCGGAATACTTATTGCAGTATTTCTTTTTCAATCTACTGAATACTGACGGTATATTGGTTTTTATATGCAGAATACTATTGCAACTTTGGTAGTATTTCTTTTTCACCTACTAACAGAAAAGAAATACTGCGACATAGTCAATGGATTCAAGGAACATCGTGCCTGAAAGCATTGCCAAAATAAACGAGCAAAGTACCCATTCAACATTTGTTTTTGTGTACAGAATACTAGTATAACTCTTATAGTACTTCTTTTTCAGTCTACTAACGGTAGAGGAAGAAGAAATAAACCAGCCAACTATCCGTTTCAAATTGAATTAATTAATTTATTTTCAAGCGCAGAACACCGGACGGAACAATTTTTGTAGTATTTCTTTTTCAAGCTACCGACAATATGCAAGTATTGCTAGAATAAATGAGCAAACTACCCGTTCAATATTTATTTTTACACGCAAAATACTAGTACGATTTTTTGACGTATTTCTTTTTCAATCTACTGACGGTAGAGGAAGAAGAAATACTACGAATATAGTGAATGGATTGAATGGTAGACCTGACAAACGGGCATCGTCTCTGCAAGCGTTGCCAGAAATAGAAACGAGCAAACTATCCGTTTAACATTTGTTTCATACATAGAATACCAGTAGAACTTGTGTAGTAGTTCTTTTTCAATCTACTGACAGTCGAGGAGGAAGAAATACGGCAGACTGAGGGAATGGATTGAGAGGGTAGTGCCCGCTATAGGGGCATTTCTATTCCTTTGCGGCATCGAGTTTCCATGGATAAAAGCAAGACTACTGAAAGCACCAGCTGTCGACCAAGTGGAACTACTTTTGTCTAGCACTTCTGTTCTCCATGTAGTCTATCAAGCCTTTTTCATGTAGGTTAATGTAGGTTTACAGGTAACGATAGACTTGAAATAATTCATTGGCAAGCCTAGTTCTGGCACAACAGTGTTTGCGACTTAGGCTCCGCCATTTAAATAAACTCGGAATATCTTTGCCGTCAAGGTGTAGCTGTAAGTTAGTTTGTTCACTATACTGTACAATTTACATTGTATGATATAATATCACGCGGAGCAGTACTCATTCGTATAGAGCATATCCTTGGTACGAATTGGAAGCGTAAAGAATTGTCATTAGTCGTGATCGCTTCCAAAGCCATCAGTAGCAGCCACTCCATTTTGAAATAGTTCTGCAACTTTGATGGTACCAAAGGTGACGAAAGAATGGATAATGTCGCGTAGCCCAAATACGATCTCTATTCAAGGTAAGTTGGACTCTCGGCGACGAGAGGTTTGCATAGCGAAATGTCAAGCTCTCATGCCAATTGATGCCAGAATGCCTGCACTCGATTAGAGGTCATTTTACACTTAGGCACTTATGATAGGATTGCCAAAATGTCTACAGTCGATCATCAATTATTTTTTTTTCATCTACGCACTTATGATTACTGTATTATGATAAAGATCGAGCTCTAATGCCAAAATACTTGCACTCGATCATCATTCATTTTTCACATCTAAACACTTATACAATGGTGATTATGATATTGAATGCGTGGAATTCTTTCCTACTCATTGACATCAATTTTTAAAAAAGAAACACTCAGCGATTAAAATACCAGATGATTTAGAAAGGGTCCATTCCAGATTGCTGTTGTTTTATACTTGGGTGCAAAATAAAAATCTAATTTAGCTTAAATTTTAAACTTTTCTTTGGATAACATTAAAGAATAAAGTTAAAAAGGTCACAAACTGAAGTTGAATGCTGCTGATTTGCCCCAAATTTTCAGTCTTTTACATCGGTTTGAGCGTATTTTAAAAAAAATGTGCTGTAAAGGCCAAGGTTAGCAGTAATTTACCACTACTAGACTGCCAGACACCGACAAAAATGGATACTTGGGGAATCCGTGATATTGATCTCATCCAATTATGGAAAAAAGGATTGATTTGGAAATAGTCCATTTACAGTATTTATTATATAATATATATATATATGTATTGGGTTAAATTTCATGTTATAATTAATAATATATTATTAATAGCGATGGAGTAAAATCAATAGGTGTACGGCATTGGAAATTAGTAAATCAATCACTGTATCTTTTCCATTGTCGATTAACTCCAACGAAAAGATTTATCCATTAATACATGCGAGCGTTAACTCATTTGCTATGCAGGCTAGAAACATACCATCACGAATTTAGTATGATAGTCCTTTATGAAGATATGAATATCATCCGAAATAAAAACTACTAATAACACGTCTACTGGCGTAACTATCCTTCCTATTGTATAGCTGAAACACAATTTCAAGTCCGTAAATGTTACTGGGCTAATTTGAATACGAGTATGATAGCGATCTTTCAGGACAAGTAGTATATCCCATCTACTATTACTATTCATGGAGGGATGTAAAAGGAGTATCAAGATGACCGTCTTCTAGCTGATGTCAACATCATGCTAAGTAAAACTTGGAACTACTAATAACAATGTAAAAGTGAGATTGCGTGTATCCATGCAGGATTGTAAAAATCGCATGAGGATAGCAATCTTTACTACAGCTGATGCGGAGAATACCCCTCCTGTGTTGAAATAAAACTTGTGCGACAAATAACAATCTGAAAATGAGATTGCGTTTTCCCTTAGAGGATTTTGAAAATAACATGAGAAATGCAATGCAGCCATCTACTGTAGCTGATGTGAAAATATACTGAGGTAAAGCTTGTAACGACAAGTAACAATGGAAAAATGGGATAGCGTTTACCCATGGAAGAAAAAATAGCATCAAGATTAAAGAGTCTACTAGCTGATGAGAAGAACGTGCTGAAGTCAAATCTTGCAGCTATTTGTAGGCAATCTAAAAGAGTGCAATAGCGTTTACCCATACTGTACTGTATATTATGTGAAGAACATGCTATAGTCAAACTTATACTGCAAGGACAAATAAACAATCTAAGTGAGTAAGATGTCGTTTATCCATAGAGAATTATAAAAATAGCATGAGGATGGCAGTTTTGTACTGTCGTCTATATCTCATGTGAAGAATATTTTGCTGGAGTAAAGCTTGTAACGATAAGTAAGTAACAATCGAAAAATGAGATTGTATCTATCAATTTTAAGTGTGTAGCTCTCATATTAATTAATTAATTAATGTAAGCAACTGCTGATTTAAAATGATTATTGATAAAGTGCAGTGCTAATGGACTCTGTGTACAACTGTACAATGTACTGTACAGTACTGTGCATGTGTTTGTAAAGATTACGGATCGATATTTTTGACTCATGGATTTGTCGCCTTGTTATCCTAGAGAAGAAAGTACTCTATTTTCGCCCTATTCTGCGAGTACAATCAGACATCGTTATTTGCAACAGTTAGATCGCAAGCCGATTGTTTACACTTGTCGTACAGTCTTGCAAATCACAATCCATTCCAATGTCCTTATGTTCGTTAAAATTAAAAAATAGTTAAAAGGTGAAGAACACTTGATTGAATGATTGATAAAAATGATGGAATTGTAGATATTATTTCCAATGAATCATCTGTCCATTTGACGTCGTCAGGAGTATTGACAATGGTTTACTAAAGAATGATCCTCTAAACCGGTCAAAATCACCGAAACTATCAACATGGCCTTATACAGTAGATACGTGTACAGTATACCCGGTGTAGACCTAAACGTTCATGCGATCAACCACAATGGTGATTGTAATTGCACAAGACGATGGAAAATTGTTATCCAAATTGGATATACGGGTAGAATACCTTACTATTGTATCAAGAGAATGATCGCATTTTCGCAACGATCTACTGTTTTCGATATTCAATCTGATTAACCTAAGGCTATACACATTCTTTCCATTTTCCTATAGTTGGCAGTGAACTACTACTGGTAGACCTGCGGCGTTAGTCAATACTAGTAAATAGTGGTAATTGCTAGTAATAATAGTAATGTAAGAAGAAGGAATCCGATGTCACAGATGATATTTCGCGGTATCTTTAACTTGATCAGTTTGGCAGTGTATAATTTAATGGGAGATACCATCGTGTATAAGACGATGTTTTTGTAGCATGCTTGAAAAGTTAAATTGCGAACGGACGAGGATTACCAGAAGTCCGTGGGATTACTAACCAATGCATCTTGAATTTTGTTGAGCTAACAATTGTTAAGAGACAGGTTTGCTGCACGTACAGTACAGTATTTTCAATATTTTAAATATTTTCAATAATTATGCGTATAATGGTACATGGACTGTGCAAATAAAAACAAGACGAGAAACCATTGTTGATATAGACTGCCCAGTGCACCTGGAGGCAAACAGTAAAATAGCTTGATGTATCACCTATATAATGATGGATAACCGCTAAGTAGTTAGTTAATAGATGTACAGTATAGTGGACATTCAACAAGGAGGAGTAAATATCTAGACTAATCTGTAAACCATTTATCAATCCAAAGAAACAGATAACCGCATTGAACAATGGACTGTTATCAAAAAATGTCTTTTATCTAAGTTACTTGAATAATAATAAGATTAGTCTGTCTATGGATCGCTATTGTTCCTTTTGTTGTTCTTATCAAACAAAATGATCGATGAAGATAAGTAAATTCCATTGCAAGCCTGGAGACTGGAATGATGATAGTAAAGTATATTAAAATGACATTACTACAACTTGTTTTTAAAATATTGTTATTCATATTGGATGAGCTCAATCGAATCATCTGTCCTTATTGAGGGAGAATACACTTAATACAATTGTACATTGGAATCATCGATGCTTTCACATGAAGGTTACTTCAAGGTATTTTATGGTATAGCATCTTGCCAATATAGTCAAGCCGAGAGACGGATTTTGATTGCTATTCGGTAAGTTGTATCAATGGATAGAGTAGGATGATGTTTTATGCAAGTTGAAGCTAGTTTTACAAGGGTGGCAAAATCCAATAGACCTGTCATAGCTTGGTTACAATAGTGTACAAGTCGTAAGAGTACTCCCTGTTTCATATGGGAAGGATACGATTGAATTTCTCAATTTTTATTTCCCTCGACACTTTCCATCATGATGTCCAATTGGCTAAGCGGTACCGACATGAAATAATATTGAAAATTATTTGAATTGAGCTTGATCGAACGGATGAAATAGCAGCGTTATACTATTGCCAATTAATGCTCCTATTTAGATGTACAAAGTACAGCAGTATTTCATTCAATACTTTGAAATTAGTCAGATCTGAAGAATGAAATAGGAGCTGATGTTATTGACTCTTCATGAATGCGGAGATGAACGAGTAAAAAGTAGCATTGGATTCAATGTCTTGGATTCAGATTAACTTTTCCTTAGTTTGCTACGATACTTTAATTAATGAATGAGCAATCAGCATTGCATTCAACACTTCAAATTCAGTGTGATCGGATGGATGAACTAGGTGTTACTACAGTATTTGCTCTAGAGTCTTAATGAATTTGCGCATTAAGATAAACGAGCAGAAAAAGTAGAAGGTAGCATTGAATTCGATTTGAATCTGTTGATGAAATAAGAGGTATCTGTTTATTTTTGCTACGTTGTTAATGCTTTTATTTTGATGAACGAGCAGATCAGTAATGGATTCAATACTTACTTGGAATTGAATTCGATCTGATCATCGTTTTTTTATTTCTTGATGGACTTATGCATGAAATAGGCGGTGCTTTTATTTACTCTTAGTCTTGAGATGAGCAAGTAATATGTAGCATTGGATTTAACGTCTGGAATTCAGTTTTAAATCTGTTGATGAAACTATCATTATTTTGCTACGTTGTATATGTTCTTATTATTTGATAAACGTGCAAATCAGTATTAGATTCAATAACTTGGTTGGAATTGAGTCTAATGTAATCGAATTGATGAAATAGGCGGCGTTATTTATTTTTTATTTATTTTTTTTATTTACTCTCTTCGTTGATGTCTGCATTGAGATGATCGAGTAAAAAGTAACATTAGATTTTACATCTGGAATTCAGCTAATGACACAGGAGTATCATTATTTTGCTAGAGTACAGTATGAATGCTCTTTGTTGATGAACGAGCAAATCAGCATTTGATTCAATACTTGTTGAAATTAAATCTGATCGAATGGATAAACTAGGAGGTGTTATTATTTACTCTTTTACTGAATGCCCGTAGTGAGATGGCCGAGTAAAAAAAGTAGCATTGAATTCAACGTCTTAAATTTGAATCAGTGGATGAAATAGTTTAATGAACGAGCTCATCAGTACTGGATTCAATATTTTAAATTCAGTCTGATCTGATCGATGGAAAAAACGCGGTTATTATTTGCTATTCCATGCTTGTACTTATGCTAATGATCAAGTACAGCAGAAATGAATTCAACTTTATTTCATTTTTATTCGTAACTATTCAACATGAGAAATGGATTTTCATGACTATAAATCAATTCCAAATTTGCTCTATATTAACTTGGATCTTGAAGCATTTCCTAGCACTATGAAAGAAATCATTGCTAAGAACTGCAGTATTGCAGCATATTGCCTTACAATAGAATTCTTTAATTACGAGTGATATAGCCTGTATACCTACAGTAGTTATGATCATTATTATTGTTTTAACTCCAGCATGGTAAAGACCACATCCTAGTGTTGAATTGCGGATCAGATACGATCCTGAATGGCTACTTCGTTGGCATTATTTTACAAAAAAATTAAATTTCAATCGTTCTTACTGCTAATATTTTGCATTCATTCGCAAGGATGTAAACTTTTGATGTTGTCTATCACATTATTCGATCAGATCAATAATTATACGTCAACTTCTTGATAGAAGAGCATCGCTATCTTATTCTCATCACTACGGCTGAATATATTCAGCTTATAGTGAATACACAAAGTGCATAAGTACATGATGAGTCCCCAAGTTGTAAATGCATCAAGGTCGGATGGCATGTTTGTATAGAAATTTTAATATGTTGTAGAATGGACATGATCCCAACCAACCAATTTCTCCTAAATGATATTATTTCACCCACAAATTATGCCATTGTCATAGCTGTTGTCGAAATGGTTGTCCCTCTTATTTAATTGCCAAGATTACCCATAATGGTTTTGTTGTGGATATTGTTGTTGTTGTTGTTGTTGTTGTTATTATTATTATTGATGTTACATTTATTTATTGAAAGCAATTATAATGAATTGCAAAATAAGCGTATCGCGATCGAGGTTTAGATTACTTCGTAACACCGTGTACTACAGCATCAAAACAGTATACTCTGCTCTATTTTCTACCACTTATAAATCCACTTTACTACCATACTGTTAAGTAGGATAGTGTTCAGCCAATCAAACTGTTCAAATAGGACTACCGTGATGAAATGGTTTGCTACAAAAGACGAGAAGTAGTTCAACCCATTAATTTACCTCAATGGTAGGATGGGATTGAACACCCAACCTGTTATGCAGAGTATTGAATTCAATCTTTGTAGCTGTTGACAAAGTTAATGTTGCCATGAAAATACTAATGTCTTGTTGGAAGCCTTTTGGAAGGATTGAATACAATATTTGATCTGCTTTCATTGTTTGTCTCTGTCATTACTTTTGTGTTAAGAAGTTCATCGCTATGCAGACAATTCATTTATTTATATTTAGGATACTATTTAGAATATTGACATGATACAGAAGATGAAGGGATTAAAATTGTGTGGATGAAATGAGGCATATTCCTCCTTTCAGACTGGATTCAAATTGAACAGATCAGTCATGGACCAGCTTGTAAATTGTTTTAGTATCAACGATGCCAAACTGTATGAATCACTTTTGATACTGGTCTACACAGACATAAGTCAGACAATCGACTTCTCAATGCGTTAATTTGATAACTTCCCTTCCCCTTAAGACAACACTTGCACATGTTATTAGTGTGATAGAATAGAATGTAGAATCGCCAGATAGTACTTGAAACGAGTAAGTGACATTAATGTCAACAATAAAGCCATTTTTCAGTTATTCTAATTAGGGTGTTTAATAGCCAATACGACTAAATCTATATAGGATAAAAATGAAAATTTTTAGTTATATCGTTTGAATCAATTTTTGTGATTGTCCTCGATTGAATTATAATGACTGCTGCTGATTGTTTTTTAAAATCTGTACTGGAATGCCTCCAATTTAGTTTCCTTATATTTTTAAGGCAAGGCTATTTCTCTATTTTAAAGGCAGTTCTATCGGACATCTACATTGTATACCCATATTCTATGTTGGATAGAGTCTGATATCTATTTCTGATTTCTGAATAAGGTAACATCTGTAATACCCCTCGATCAATGTCATGAGTGCAATGTATATTCAATGCAGGTTAGAAAGAAGGCGTTTTCCTTCTGCATGCACAGAGTTTATCTAGTGATTTTAGGGTCGAAGATAGATAGATAAATTTACACCTTGGTCATTCTGACTCATTCGTAATAATGTAGTAGTGGGTGCGCAAATGATTTTATACCGAATCCTACCCAAGATCAAGAAATTGAAATAGAATTACGCTAAGGTATAAAAAGAAGAACTTTTCCATAATAGATTACTATTAAAGTAGTAGCTGTAAATCAAGTAGAGTGGCGGTATTGAATGGCTAGGATACAGGATTTTATTAAGGACATTGATGGAATTGGTTAAATGAGATTTAGATGAGACACAGTACTGTAAGAACTTCCTTTGATAAGAAGCTACAAGCTAAGTTCATGTTCCGTCGTTAAAGCACATCTCAGGGATGATGGCAGCGGTAGTAGTGTAGTTCCTTTACGGGGGAAATAAGGCTGCTCCTTAGTCGAGACGAGTGATTACATTTTAGTTTGATACACGCCTTCTTTCTCGTTTTGCCACCTTAAAGGCTATAGTAGAAACTAACGCTATTGGTGTTATTAACACTGATAGAAAGCTTTGTAGTTTTACATTCGTGCTCCTGGCAGTTTTAGCGTCTTGATGTTGTAAGGGCAATGAATTGCATGTCATGGAAAGAAAATTTATGTAATTATGTTTTATCGCACATGGAAAGATATCTAGTGTTGCTCTAGTGCTCTTTAAAATTATAGTTGTGTAAGACAGTGTAATATTATATCCTAAGTTGATGATATATTTAGTAATGTCTACCGTAGTTATTGTGTTCAACGTGTCTTCAAAAATATACAGTTACTAAGCTAGCTATATGTAATACTGAAGCCTCCAACGGAATATCTATCATACGTTGAACACAATAACTACGGTAGACATTACTAAGTAGATCATCAACTTAGAATACAATATTACACTGTCTTCTAATAATGTGATTGTGCTTAATCGATATTGGATATTTTTTAGTAATTCTTTATAAGGCTCCTTGTTGTTTTAACTCCTTAATAACGTGACCATGCTTTATTGATATTGTGCAATTTTAGGAGTTAGATATTAGTTCTTTTGTTATTTTATCATCATCATCTTTGCAAGGACAATAATAGAAGGAAGAAAAAAGTAATGAAATGTGCTTAATAATCGCTGATAGGATATTAATTTATGCGACTGAATGTTATTATTATAGAAGTGCGAGTATTAATTAATCCAACCATTTAATTTTATTTTAATTGTGGATTACAACAAAGGAAAGAAGATTGAAAAGAGTTTAGGGAAGATTATCGTAAGGTTAGTTTGTACTAGAATGCACCAAATTCTATGCTTGTTCAATGGCATATCTTGCAAATTTATTGATGCCTTGATAGGGAGTCAATCGGTTTAATTGACTACCCTATAAAATTAATAGCATAGAATAGATCCCCTATCTCTGTCAGCAGATTACTACGATGCCCAGTGGTTTTATTTCTATTTTCGGGTGAAAGTTACCAATGTTAACATTCAACTATTCTTGCAATAGTATTTTAATAATCTTTCAACGATGAAATATCTATGCAGCGATACAATCTATCCTGTTTCGATATGGTTCCGTATATTTTTAGTTCCGCCGCTACGTTCATGAATGGTAATCTAGCTGCAGCGTTGAATTAGATTAAGCTACAGATATTAGCTTATTGGTTGAATCCATGGGTTAGTGATGATCTTTATCCGTAATTTTACTTCGGTATAGAAGCAGGACTACATGATATAATATATGAAATGATCAAGCTTCATCTTGCGATCATGCTAGATTGTGAAATGTACATTAATACTAACTTAATTACCGTAACCTTTCAATTGCCTTGTCATCGTCAATAGCCCTGTCAATAGACGTAAATTTTAGTTGCTTTATTGCCGGATAGAAGACCAAATTCCATGAGAGGAAGTAATAAGCAATGAATAAGAATTAAAGCATAATTTTCATATAATAAACAAGTATCAGAACAAAAGTGTATCTGTATGATAAATTTGCAGAATAATGTATTAAGTCAACTCGGACAGTTCATGAATATGTTTGCCAAGATGCAGTAATAATTTCTGTTTGACCATAGCCGTCTTATTCCGATTTTACATTCAGCAATAAAATGCTAGCAATACAATTCTTTGTGCAGTCGTCTGACAAAATATATTCAATTTTCGAAGTAGTTGATGAATTTAATCGGAATTATAGGTGGTTACATGATTGGATAAAAGTTAAAACAATTAAAAGGTGAAAATTGAAAAAACATTATAAGTCGATCATAGAAATGGGCTCGTATTCATAAAATGATCAGTATAGGAGCAATTCAAGAGAGGCTGTGACCTTATATGTAAATTCTTTATTCCTACTATGTATATACTATTGCATGATATACCATATTAGTTTGTGGACATAATAGCAATGATAATCTTAACATACATTCATATATAATCATTGTACTTTTATGTACTCTTTTGCCTAATATCTTTTACGTTTTCGAACCGATTGTAACAGTCACGAGAAGATCTGTAAATCACCTCAGGCATTTCTATTCAACGCTATTCTGTTTCGCATTTGTTCTAGCGAAACCATGCAGCTGTTGTGCTTAAACAAATCATGGAGATTACTAGTAGATATGAAAAGGTTAGCACCGGCATCTTGTTATATTGTACTTAGGGATAACTGATCAGTATACTTTTTTAAAGGGTGGGGAAATTGACACAGTGAAACGGTTTAATACTAGGGCAACTTCAACTAGGCAGTATCGGAATAGAACAAGAAGTAAGAACTGGCAACGCTAGATAATTCTTCGTTCTATCCTGGTATTATTTCTTAATCGAATAATACTATATAGCAAAATTAATCTATTGAAGACTTTTGATTGAAGTACAACGTCTGGTGCGTGGTTTCTAATTAATGGTAGATGTTCGCTAACATAATCATGTAGCCACTGAAATTGGATATGGATGTGATTTAGAGATACTATTGTATTTTAGAGTCGGGAGTTAAGATAATTTGCAGGCTGTTGGCAAATTCTTGTAACGGCGGAAGTATGTTGTAATATGATTAATAAATTGAATAGATGAGCAGTTCGTTTTGAAGGAATGGTTCTAAGATTAAGACCACTGCTAGTCATTCAATGTAAGGAAAGGATCATTGCTGAAAAGATGGGATAATCCGTTAAATCATCCTATTCTACTCCCTACTGGAACACAAACAGTCCATTTCTTATCCTACAATTTTTCATCATCAACTTGATCTTTAACATTACATGTTTGAGTTAATTCTATTTAGGGTTGTGAATTGAGGACGGTAAACGTGATAAATTGTACACAGGGCTAATGATGATCGATTTATACATAGCTTTGTATAAAAATATGATGGCAAACTCCCTCCACAACAATAGTAGGTCACTGCCAATCACTACTAATATTGACATAATGAAAGATTTTATAATTATTCTCTCTGAAGGAGGAATCTTTTACTACGGAAAAATATTACTTATATTGAATAGCAAGCTATTGAATCGTAACCAACAGAATGCATTGAAATGATTCAATTTATTTTTTCCTTTATTGACATCTCGTCAGCGTATTAATTGATCCAACGTTGTCTTCAGTAATATAGTATGGCTTAATTAGGTTTTACTCCATTATTGCAATGCCATCGATTGTTGCAAGCATCAGCATGTTAAAACTTACCAATACCGCCTACTAGACGCCCTACTACTTGTTCTAATTGGTCCGTAATAATTACGCAGTAAATGATCTCTTTTCTCCCGATTTTACAAAGGTTACGTCAGGAAAATCACTGATTTCGTCGACTTTTCCACTCCATCTTCTTGATTCCATTCATTACTGATCGATATCCAAGTTCAGCGTGGACTGGAAAGCTGAAACTATAACTAAGTTGTTATTCATCCGTTTTCCTACAGGAAAAAGATTGGTATACAAACAACAAGAAAGAAAACGGATTTCGTTTTACTACGCAATATTACAAAGTTGAACATCTTTTAAAAGTATCGTTTACTCTTGGTAAGTAGAACATTTTAATCCCTGGCGTTGAACAATGTATTGCTATTTATTGCTAGCTCTTTTTTACGGATATGTTAGCATAAATGGAATGAGGGTAATTTTAAATACCACAAAGCTTGTGCATAGGATGTTGATTCGTGAAGGTTTCCGTAGTGGGATGATTAGTCTGTTCTTTAACTACTATATTGCGCTTAGATTATACATGTATTGAATTCGATGTATGTATCGGGTACATTCAATAAAATTTCACCAAAAAAAACACGCATCACCTTTTCCCCTTACAGCTCACTTTGTTATCCTACCAATCTCAAAGTAGATTAACGATTATGGGAAAGTTAGATACCAATTGTGTTTACTAGTCTAAGTAAAACAATTAATAACGACTTCAATGGTGGTGATCCCTTGCAGTAACATAGGAAAAGAGGAAGGTTTTTAAATGACTAATTAAAATTATCAGTCCTATCTATAATTTTACAAGGATACTACTTCTATCTGTAAAGCAAAATTGTACAGTAATTAGAGAGTTATTAAATAGTGCTAATCTAGTCCAATACCATTGGAAAGCACAGTCGGGGTTCCGAGTTCAAGAAAGGAAAGAGATTCTGATTTTTTATGATGACTTTTAATTACCCGTTCTTTTTCAGTCTTTATGGTGTAATTAGATTAACAAAGAAAAGTGATAGTCGTTCACTATTAAGAGTTCTTACCCCCCTCTAGCCAGTTAATAAAAATATCTCGACCACACTTAACGCTAGCTGCTCAATTAGTTTCTCCGATAAATATGAATAAAAATATGTGGTACATTTTGAAATTAGCGGTAGTATTAAAGACATCCACCGTTCTACTAAAATTAGATCAAGAATTTACCGGACATATAGATTTTAGTCAAATTTTTTGTAAGGCAATCGTTACGTTATATTCTATTTCATCTAGGAGAGAATAGTATACTCATAAAAAATGCATGAGTGTTAATATGTTTAATCATTGTAGATTATGCTTTCAACATTGGAGGTCTGTTTTCTTTCATAACCATAAAATTTTCAGTGATTTAAATTCTTCGTTTACTCTTTATTATTTTAGAAGTAAATCTTAGGCATTTACATCTAATCATTATAAATCAATTGAATGTTTGTGAATATTGGTAAAAGCTAAAATTTTATCTGATGCTCCATTATCGTATAAAGTTTGTGAAATATATAGGATAGGATATAT
This sequence comes from Trichoplax adhaerens, assembly GCF_000150275.1. Lineage (NCBI taxonomy): Eukaryota > Metazoa > Placozoa > Uniplacotomia > Trichoplacea > Trichoplacidae > Trichoplax > Trichoplax adhaerens. The sequence goes on from NW_002060961.1 coordinate 59,990, forward strand.
TTAACCACTTATAGTTATGCCTATACAAAGCAAATCATGACCGTAGGATATTTGTGTGCTATATTATATTCACATTAATGTTATCTTTTTGACCTGTGAAAAATTTATAAGAGTGTTGGTCGATCTAATTACCTACATATTGCATGCATCATTTTCATCATTGGAATGATGGAAATGGGAGATAGATTTTTATCTCAAGTTAGTAAATCTACCCTTCCCTCAGAAATGGCAGACTAAATATGGGAACAGTGCGCTCTCTGTTGCAAAATTTTATATTACAGCTTAATATTGTTCTATTATAGGCCTAACGATAATTTTGCCCTAGTCTTATTTATCCACTCTAAATAATCGTCGAAAAATCACTTATTTGCTACGAATATAATTTTTGTTTAGAAGTTTTGAAATAACTCATAACATCAAGGTGTAGACAGACAATCTACTTTTGCATCGTCATACTTTGATATTAATTTTTTTAAAGAAAGAAGAAAATTATAATTATTGATGCGTCTTCTATATGAAGGATCTTTCAAATAGCGCCTAATAAATACCATTAAAATAGAAGCCATCATAAATAGAGTCCAGAGGGAAGATAATTAAAAATTCCATCACAATTGTATAATGTCTACAATTAATTCAACATTTCTTCATTCTTTTCCAATTTAATGACTGTTGGCATTATGCAAATGTCATATCTATACATGTAATATCTGTGAAATGAGTAAATTATCGTCTGTTAAGTTGAAATTGAAAGAGGAAATACATACTCAAAGAAAATAAGCAATAAAAAAGTCTGCTGTTGAAATTGATACAAATATTGAAGGTTATGACGTAAATTATAAACGTGATGAAAGACGACTTACTTGGCTTTTAGAAAAATTATTATAATGAAGGGAAGTTTTGTTGTTTTCAAGACTCGAGTAATATGACTACACAATGAAAGAGTTGTATTTTTTACACACTTCATGTCCTCTTTACCACCTTCATTCGTGCCTTCATAACGGGTATCCATTAAAATAATGTCACTGATTTGACATTTTGGTGATTGATTGATTGATGAATTGTTTGATCGATTGTACTAAACGAAAAGTCGATGGTAGATACTTTCATATAAAAGTTGTCATCGAATCTGTAAAAATTGTTATTTTGTGGTCAAAGCTATCACAGGTGTAATTAGTTAGCCGTAGTTGAAATAATCATGGTATTAGTTGATTTCCAGTGAACAGGTAGAGGACATTTGGGAATGGATTATTTGGGCCTATTACTGAAAGCAGATTTATCAATTTGATTTGTCTTATCTTATGATGGTTAAAACTGATTAAAAATCCTTTCAGGCTTCAATATTAATGGAGAATAATACTGAGGGTAGTTTATTACGCGGAAAATCTATTGAAATGGTAGTGATAAATCAGTCTTCATTTTAACAATATCAAGATGAAATTGCCATGAAGTTTGGTCAATATTACTATCATGACAAAAATGGATTAAAGAAGCTTCTTAAGTAGTTTTATGACAAACTATTATAGTCTTATTATCATTGATTATTAATTATAATGACCCAGCTGGACATAAGAAATACGTTCAATAATAAAGAGATAATGTTGAAAGATGGAAAAAAATACCATACTATCAATTTAGTTAGTATTATTTAATTCGTGATGGACTTTAAAATCAAGGAGGTACAGTTAAGTTATGAAGGATACTGCTCTACGATAACAAATATGACTATTTGACATAAATAATAGCACCTGCCTTATGGATTACCTATTGGATATTATCACTTGAAATATTACAGTGTAAAGCCGTCAACATATCAACTTCAGCAAACTCACATCATACGTGATATTAATTCTACGAAGTAATCGTAGCTAATGAAGGCTTCTTATTCCGTTATTAACTTATTAATCTTGATAGAACAATAGTGATAATCTCGATTTTCAGATAGTCAACAATGTCTACTACTTTACAATAGTTTTTCGGGTGAAAAAGATGGAACAAAGTCTGTCTTGTAGCGTGTCTAGACAATAGACCGGATCTTAACTTTAATGTAAGCAATGGTAAAATAATAGTATTGCTAGCAAACACTGACTATTTTTTTTATATCTGGTTGTAATTGGCATTTATAAATTCTTACAAGGTTGATCGTTATTCAGTCATCACTACCGATTTTAAATATGCTCGTATTTGTTGGAGAAACTTGCATCTCATCTCCTAACCCTTTGTTATCACTATCCTGCGGCTTTTTAGCTGTTCCAAATTTTATCTGTAATGAAGTTCATTATTAAATATAGCAATAAAATTAAATTTAAGCTATGTATAACTATCTTAATTATTGATGCTTTAATCCTTTTCTAACTCTTTCAAATATTGTTCCTTTTTTATTTTACTCATTCAGAGTTGGATTACCAAAAAAATCACTTCTACTGAACGACTACAAGTTGAAATTACCATTTCAGTAACTATCAAAAATAGTCAATATTCCTAAAGTGTAAGTTAATCGAATACTAATGATATAAATCTAATGCCTGTGTTTCCTTATAAATTGTCCTCATTGTCTATTTGATCACACCTAGTATGGTAGGTTATCGTTAGTGGTTTAGTCTTATTTCACAGTTAACTAATTTCTTGCATATCATAATTTTAATGCAATTATGAAACACTTGCTTATTATGTGATCTTCATCCTATCCGATTTATAACATAGTAATTTTGATATTGCTAAATATTTTAATAATTGATAAGATTATAACTGAACTGTTTTATTGTGTAAGTACTGAACAACATTTTTGATATCTTCCATTGCAATTTAGAATATTGTCGAAATAGTTTGTTAATGTAATAGCAGAGTATATAAAATGCTAATAAAATTACAAATAATCAGTTGCATTATTCTCTAGAGTAACTTGTTACATCAGTGGACGTTGATAGTGCAATAGAGATGCTAATATTCTGTACCATATTACTGAAAATATAGTTAAACTTCGTTGTGTATTTTCCTGAAATTAAATACGTGATACCGAAAAGAGTAGTTTAAGAAATTTTTTCAGTAACTAAGAAATGATAAGAGTATTCATAATTTAAATGTACCCGAGATTTGGTTTAGTCAAGTTATTATTTTCATCTTTAGTGCTAACTGTATCATCAGGTCTGTTTGCAATCTTAATTTTACTTAAGGCGTGTAGAACTGTGTAGTACTTGTGTACAGTATCTTCTTAGCTTCGGTTTATTCTGTAGACTAATTTATTTTTTTTATTTGACAAATATATTCCATTAGATATTGATATTTAGTGATCAGATAAGGGTGATTTTATCTGTTACGTGATGCATCATCGTGTACTAACTTAAGTTGCACGAAGCTTACTGTAACATTTTTTCTTCTGTCGCAGTATCTATATAATAATAACTATGTGTTTAACTAATCTAGGTGCAGAGCGGAAAATATAACGCTTAAATTTGTCCTCCAATAATTGATTTAATTTAACGGTGCATCTAAAATCCGGTGAGAGAGATTCATAGTTAATGAAGATACTTGTTTATCATCCAGGAAGATACTTTATAAATTGCAATTCTGTAAGTACTAATATATTCTCTATTTGCAGAGTATTTGAAGCGAAGTATCCGTTCCAGGATCGTTATAACATAAAGAGTATCAATCAGTTCTGCCTTAACTTATTTTTCTTTACCGATTTGATTGTTGCAAATCATCAAAAGCTTTAACGTTATAACATCATGAGCAATAATACTGTTGCCAATCCGCCTGAGATAATATATCCTTTAAATGGCTTTGACATTGGCTTTCTAGTTATGTGTGGTTTAACGTTAATAACCAACGTTGTTGGTTTAATAATATTGATATCAGGCAGGCAACGCTTGAAGGGTCCTTCCTATAACATTTTAATTAGTTCTTATGTATCCTGCATACTTGTGGCCATATGGTATGAAATTTTCGACGTACTGGTGCAAAAACAAGTTCCCAATGTCTATATCAGAGGCCTTATTTGCAACTTTGGCGGCTCTGGTAGTATGGCATTAATGGCAAATATTAATCTGCACCTTTGCTTGATTAGTGCTGAGCGATATGTTTTTGTCATGTATCCATTTAATTATCATAAGATTGTCAATCGCCTCAATGTGATTATTGCTCTAGTGGCGGTTTGGTTATTACCTATCTTCGTGATGATGGGTTCATTCTTTTATCGTGAAATCAGCCTTACTCAATGTACTTTTAGAATTGTTCAGCCTCGTCAAATAGTTATAAACGATGCTATCTGCCTTACTATCACATTGGGGTTACTGTATTTCATTCCCTTGTTTACCATTGTTACTGTTTACGTACGTATATTTGTCCTAATTCAATCTCATGGCTCTCGCGGACAACAAACAGAGAGCAAGGATCGCGCCCGTTTAGCAAAAAATAGCAAAGCAATTCGACAAATGGTGATTTTAATTGGCGTATTTTTTATCTGTTGGACCCCTTTCGCGATATGTAGTCTTTGCTTTTTGTGGATTTCGGCATATATTAATCAAAGCCTCTTTCTTGCTCAATATAACATGGCATGGGCAGTATTTGTACTACGTTATCTTGCTTACTGTTATCCACTATTCCATCCAGTTCTGTATTGCTATTTTAATGCTCACATCAAATTGGAAGCTTTGCGCATTTACTACAAGTTAATTGGTAAGGAAGAAGCTTACAGGCGGCTGTTGCATACCATGCATGGCACAACATCGTTTTATATGGAAAGAAAATCGACAACCACAATGTAATGGCCTGCCTAATGTTATCGTTGCAAGGAAAGGCGTTTTTGTTTATTATAGAAAGGAGTTAGTGTAACAAGTATAAATTAAATTTTGCGTCATAGCTGTCTGTATAAGAAATTGTGACTCCGCCATAAAAACGATATTTCAGTTATTCCATACAAACCTTATTATATACGACAATGTAAATGTAACCGTAGTGTTGTGGATATGAATATCATACAACTCATTTATTTAAGAGTTTTATTTTATTGTAATTGTTTTTTCCAAAATTTAGAAATGTAGAAATAGATTTATTATAACGGTGATAATATTATATCAATTACATCATTTTTTTGGACATTGTAAGATCAAAAGTATCTAAAAAATATTATGTCTATTCTTAATGTTTTAGTCGCTAGTTGATATAATCAAGGGAAATTAAATACGATGAGTGCGCTGTGAAGCCAAAGAAAGTCTAAAGATTAAGATTGACGGATATTGGATTCAATATTTTTAGCTTTACTACAGTATACTGAGCCAAGCTGAAATTTTGTGAAAGTTCAATTTGACTTTATGATATTGTTATCTTCAATTTCAGCTATTAAATTGTTAATTTTGCTAACCAATATTGTGCTGATTTATGAAATTCAACCATCTGTTATTCTATTTAATGATGTTCCGGGTGCTATTCGTTATTATTTTACTTTTGTTTTATCATCATGCTAACATTGTATTGTCGTCATTTAGTATTAAATAATAACATTTCTAGAATGGTAGTTTTTGCTTATTGTAAATAGTAAATCAATAAGATAAACAGTAGATAAGGTATACAATCATACTCTTAGTTGTATGATCATCTATGTCTAGAATATCTGTGTGAATCAATAGCGGTATTCATAATACCCGTGGAAAATAAAGCCGCTATGTGATAAACATTATGATAATCCTTACGCAGTCCGATTCACTATTAGCGTGCATGAAGATTGCACTTATTGTAATGATGTGATTGAATTATAATCCGCTTAGGTTACCATTTAACACATATCTTGAATGCAATTTGTACTCATCTGTGGGTTAATTTCTTAAACTATTTAATATACTTTGAAATTGTATGGACGTGCAGTGGATTCCTGGCATTTCCTTGTTGTAGTCGTTTTAATTTTAACGCAGATGAAAAATTCTATGAATGGGTTTGAAAACGATCTAACTTTAATTGTAATACCTCGATGTAAAGATCTTGCTTTTGTTATTGTCTTTATACAAGTATATATCATTCGTGTTCTCTTAGCCATAAATTCTGCGTTGGTGGCACGATATCTACATGTTCAGTTTATTCGTAAACTACTTGAACTATTTTAGGCTTCATTATAATCATCTTTGCAAGCAATCTGCTTAACAGAAATTTATCATGACGTAATCCTTTTTTATTTAAAACTTTTTAATTTAAAAAAAAGGGATTTTATAGAAATAGGATTATGCACAAATAACATTATTGTAACGTACAGGTATGTAATTGACTGCTATGTCATAATATCGTAAAAATCCAATAAACACGTAGTCGTGAAATGGAAGGATATTTGATAACCCTTAATTATATTCATAATGTATCAAAATAAGTTTCATTGAACAAAATAGATACTAGAAGAGGCAGAGTGGCCATTGAGATACTCTAGTGCTGATCTTTACGAATCACTTAATTTATTTGCCTGCTACAGTTTTTGGCTAGCTGTATTCGACCATGAATACCATCTATTTTTACAGTACTACCAGGGATTACTATAGCAAAAGAAGAGATCGAATGAAATTGAAGGATATTTGCAACTACTGATTGTATTAGAATGCAATAATTTAGTAAAATACGAGAAGAGGTAGTGTGGTAATTTAATTTCTATACTGTCGTTATGAACCTTAACGAATCATTTTAATTTATTTCGCTGCTGTAGCTTCTGGTTACCTACATTCGACCATGAATACCATCTGTTTTTACAAAACTATCAGGAACTACTGTACTGAAATAAGACTGGCTGAGTAAAATACTAGAAGAGGTAGCGTGGCGATTTACTTACTCTAGTTGCTCGCCTTAACGAATCGCTGAATTTATTTCGCTATTGCAGTCTTTAGTTTACTACATTCGACCATAAAAACCCTCTATTTTACGGTACTAGAAGAGGTCAAATGAAATTGAAGGATATTCGTTACCCTTGACTTTATTAGAACGCACCTGATTGAGTAAAATATTAGAAGGGTTCGCGTAGCAATTTAGTTGCTATAGCTACGAGCTTTAACGAAGCATTAAATTATTTCACTTCTGTAGCTTTTGGTTAGCTACATTCGATCATGAATATTATCTCTTATACAGTACTATACTATCGAGAACTAATAAGAGAAGAAGAAGAGATTAAATGAAATTGAAGAATACTTGTAATCCTTGATTGTATTAGAATGCGACTGACTAAACAAAATACTAGAAGGAGTGGCCTGGCGATTTAGTTACTCTAGTTGGTCGCGTTAACGAATTATTCAATTTATTTCGCCTCTGCAGTTTTTGGTTAGCTGTATTCGACGATAACTACCATCTATTTTACGATATTGTCAAGGGCTATAAAAGAAGAGAAAGAAAAGGTCATAAAATTGAAAGATACTGGTAATCCTCGATTGTATTAGAATGCATCCGATTAATAGGTACTTAAGCCGCTTTGATGAAGATAATAGTAATTTAGCGTACAGTTCGAAACTGACGTACGGGATGGGATGTATGATTATATCGAGGATTTTCTAACCTTAAAAACAGCTGAAGAGCTTCAAATACATAAGTTAGAAAAATTTAAGAAAGAAATATTTTTGATTGAAATCTAACATCTGTACTTTTAAGGTAATCATTGACAGATCGTTAAATATAAAAAATCCATATTTGTTATCGACGGTATAATTTCAATCTATCTCGAAGGAGTGCTATTGGCACGATTTAGCGTCGTTTTGTGCCATTTTGCAAGAAAATTTTGCCAATCGCACCCCTTCGATATCGAATTAAACGACATTGTCGATATCAAATTTGGATTATTTTTCGCTTAACAATCAGGTCAACGATGCCTTAAAAAGTAGAAGACAAGATGATTTTACATGATCACATACACACATATTATGAATGCGAGGTAGTATACCAGTATAAAATACTTCTAAAAGACTACCTACTAAGATGTCTACCATTATGCAAATGAGCTCGTGATGCCATTTTGAGAATATGCAATTCTAGATGTAACAGAGCGGAGAGAGGAGTAAATTCTTAGGAATAGGTAAAATCAGTTAACAAGTTTGCACTTCCTTCTTTAGATCTATCTTTGGATCAGTAGTATGGAAAACTGAAGAGCTTTCCTTGCTATGCCTTTGCATTGATAATTAATATATAATGCATCACCCTATCTTTAGGTAATATAGATTGATGAATCGAAAATTTGATTTCAATCAGATCCTATTGCGATGACAGTTTGTGTGTAGCAAACACGTTAGCTGTCCACACCTATCTTGGGAGGCTACTTACGGGATGATGAAACAAATTTTATAGGAGTAATGGTAAGTCTCACACAATAATTGCTTCTATGTTACGGCATAACGTTAAAGGTAGACACAGATAGATAGCTATAATAGCTCACGTTTTATTGTCATGCTCTATGATTACTTGTTTAATTCAATAAAAGTACTGTATAGAAGTAAAGGAACTGTTAATAGCAGCTTACGTAGGTTTTCTTTATGAACTTTGATGCAATCATTTCTCGATAAAGCATTATTTTCAAGTCTTAAAACTAAGCGACGAATCCCTGCTAAAGAATGCTTAACTATATTACTATATAAATTTTTATTCTGTATTTAATATATTACTTACCGTCTACGTAGTCATTTACAAGCTATTGCTGTTACATAGACAGTAATGATAAATGTAACATTTAATTTTAAATTCTTATTCTCTGCATGTGTCTTATCTCAATGATATAAATACTGATGATTTTCCCCTCAGGTATTGTTAATTATAATGATTACAGTGCCGATATGCCGTCATTTTCTTATTTTGGCCTACTGTTGCGGATATCATTAGCGAAGCATTGGTAGAATATAAAATGATCGAAGGAAATGATTCTGTTCCTATTTCAGTTTTTTATCAGCATACTCAATGCTACTGTTTATTTCTTCCTTTCGACCTTAAATCGATGAAAATGTCCTTGATAGTGTCGTGTACGATCAATTATTACGTTATCGAAGAGGTTCAGATTTCTTGTTTCATGAAGGTAACCCATTTGAATGTATTCTTTTCCTAATAAAGATACAGCATCATAGAATTTATAGCTATTAATGATATATCATTTTTATCGTATTACTGTATACCCTTAGAAGTGGTTTTCATTTAGATAGTATTTCCTTTTCGGTGTATGGATCTAGTAGATCATTTTCGTTTATCATTTTATGTAGCATATATACCATTATATCAACAAAAACTATCATGAGAGTTAAGCAATATTAGCAGTCCAATCCTGTTCCTATACTGTGTGCGCTTTACAGTACAGTATAACACAAGTAACGAACTATAAATCGGTATAGAAAATGACTTATAAAAAAGATTGTGTATGCGTTCACATTACAGTACATACTATTAGAGAAAATATTAGTTGATCTATCTTTATCTAGTTCTAGATGAAAGTCATTGCCAGCTTAATTTATAATTAATTTTTAGAAAACATTATTACTGAAAAGAAGTTACAGGCTATGTCGAATAAAACTGGGATGAGTAATCATATGGAAAAGGCCTATTGTACGCTTTCAGAAATAATTCCAGGTAAAATTAGTATTAGTAAATCGACCAAAACTAAGACTTTTAGAGAATCATCTTGTATCAAGTTATTATGTATCGATTATTTCAAATTCTATTTCCGATACCTAAGAAATAGCATACATTACTACTAAATATTATCTTAGACAAAATATTAATTAACCTATCATTATCTAGTCCTGAATTAAAATCAGCGTCAACTTAATTTATAATTAATTTGTAGAAAACATCAATACCGACAAGAAAATAAAGACAGATTCGTATAAAATTGTGACGAATAGCTATCAGGAAAAGCCCAATCGTCTATTTCCAGGAATGATTCCAGGTGAAAATTAGTATACCCAAATCGACTAAAATCGAGATTTTTTGGAAGGTCATCCTGTATCCAAGAACCATATATCTATAAATTCAAGACAATCTGTGCCACAGAAATATTATTTAATAGTTTTTGCCAGTAACCGATTATAGGAGAAATTATTTAGGTCAAATTTGTTACAGTAAATTATGTGCTGTTATGGAATAAAATTCTTATATAGTAATCGACATCAATTAATTGCAATGAGAATCATTATAGTTTTAACTGGTTACAGTAAATATTATTCTGTACTGCTATAAAATTAGATTATATGAGATTAATGTCAATGTTAATCTAATACTAATTGTTCACATTAAAATATTAATATTTTCCACGATGTATTATTTCATATTTTACAACTTTAAGTGGGTATCCGTAAGCAATAAAACTTTGTCGACGGAATAAAAATCAAGTCATAGCGATTTCTGAAATACCGGAGCTATTAGTGGCTATACCTAAATAGAGCTTAACTGATGATATTTTAACTACCTGAACAGTTTTTTATGCAGATCCCCCTTACACTCATGAATTAGTACGAGAACACGATGATAATCACTTGATTTATTTATCACCTGTGATAAGACTTGAACCTGATGGCTACCAATTTATGTCTCATCCATCTTTTCATGCTATTTTACAGATACTAATTTATGGTAGCAATGAGTTATTTCAGTATTTTTCAATTAATTGCCTTCAAGATTTACAATTAGAATTAGCTCAACGAAACGTAACTGATGAAAATTGGACAATTCAAAGTATCGAAAAGGAATGGATATCCGTATCTGCTCGAGATGATAAATATCTTATTGCTATTCCTATCTATCATTTCTCAGACTATGCTATCTATTTTAAATCAGCATTTTCCTATCTTTGCCAAGCGGATATTTCCATCCTATCAGCAAGAAGTTACTGCTGTGGCTTATTTATCTAAAATCGATCCCCAATTTAAATACAGCTCATTTAAAGATTATTTTAATGAAAAATAATCTAGATAAAGACAGAATAAGTTAGAAAATATCTAACGGTTTCGACGATACAAAATTATCTCATTGTGGGCTAGAAGAGGCGATTTTAGAGAATGGCCATTATCAAGTCAAATTTATTAGTGGTGGCCTTCGTTGTATGCATATTGAATTGAAAGAAAAGACCACCCGAATCAATCAGAATGAAAAAAATTGTTATTACTTTGGTTATATCTGTAATGTTGTAATCCCAATCTATCAATTAGCTGGCGTAGCCTTTTTGATTATAACTCCCATTGGTAATCAGAATGACAAAAATCCAAAATCGTTATCGTTAATGAAGTTAAGAATAGAATGGGAAAGGTTTATGGATAGCATATACCAATGACGCTTGCATCCGATGAATTCCACTGGTACCATAGGTATATTGCAAGGACTTGAAATAGTTGGACTTGTTTTGGATAATTAATCAATATATGTTGTAATTAAGAAATACGTTTTGTTGTAACTGAATATTGGATGGAATACAATATTGTAATGACATAAATCATTACCGCATTAACTTGTAGGCACTATGTGTAGCCAGAATTACGCTATCGCCTTAATAATTATAAGTTAAGTAATTGAAATTAAACACGTCCACATCGAATAGTAGAATCGTAAAGTGAAGAAGCGACTACATAATAGCTGCTTTGTGTGAAGTTAGTTCAGCTAGTCAAGTTGGCTAGTGAGTTAGTTGCTGAACAAGTTAGTGGTTAGAAAAGCGAGTTTATGCTAGTTGAAGGATTTGTCAAATAAAAATTTTCTATTCTATCGTACGCTGCAGTACTTATTGAAGAACTAACTAGTATGCCTCTGCTGTTGAGCTAATTTATCAACAAAGTTTACAAGTTTATAGCAAACAGACACTAGTAAATTAACCCAAGCCAAACATGTTAGCAAGCTCCAGGCAAATTGTGCTGCTGCTATATTGTTGTCACACACCACTAGTGACAAAGTAGTCTACACACGCCAATCCTTGCGGAGAACGCCACTTACTAACTTGAAGAGGCGAGATTAGCTATATCACCAAATAATTCAGTTCCAACGACCGAATACTATGGTATAATTATAGCGTCACAGATAGTGTAGACGAGATAGTCAGAGATTTACTATCATTTATTACTTAAGGAATCTTAGCACCCAAGATTATAGTCTTTAGAATTAAATATCAATTGATCAACTAGTTGACTATCTAACCGACTAACTAACTAAAAAAGGGATCTTCAATTGTATACGAGTATTGTTGATGTGGTATTGAATATCAACTTGGATCATCCAAAATCATTAAAATACAGAGTATAATATTTTAGTTTCGTTGAAGAATTTGAGCTATTTAACGAAGCTATTCGATAAGTTATCGTTGTCAACATGCTGTATAAAAGTAAATTAGACATTAATTCAAAAGTTGATTGATAACATTGCTTAATAGGTAGTGATTATGTATTGGAGGGAAATGAAGCAAGAGAATTAAGCAAAACTATGCAGTTTATTATTCCACTTGCTAGCCAAAGTAGAAAACAAGACAAAAAATATCGTAGAGCAGCACGGATTAAGGTGACGAGATAATAATTGTGTGCCAAAGTTATATTCTGCTCTATATTGCAAATACTTTCTTGAAAGTAATTCGATTGCAATCATAAGGTAGGTAAATTATAGTAATCCCCAAACAAGTAGATAAAGAATTGCATCACAAGACAGATAGTTGCCTTTATGCACATGTTATAAAACTCATATAATACTATTATAGCAATAGATAATTCAACAAATACCAATGCGGCAATGTCCCGTAATTCTATAGCAAATAATATTTTAACAATACAGCAGCAGGAACTTCTAAAACTAATACATTGGGACTTGGAAGTCCCTGACAGCAGCATGCCAAAATGGTATATTATCAACGATAGTGCACTATAGTACGTAGTATTACTTGATTTATAAGCTATCATGTTACCACTATATCGATAAAATACTCAAAAATTTTATACCAAGTCCACTTTGACACTGTCCTTTTAATGAATAACGATAAACTACGAGATAGACTATCCTTGTAGCAGTATGAGTTCTCTCATCCTTCTCTGTAGATAACGCAAGAAAGTCTTTCTTAAGCAGATTTCATAGAAATGGATGCAGACTAGCGAATGATCCAACTTTCAAATATTCTTAATTAGGATAAACGATTAGTAAATTGCAAATAATGAATAAAGACATACTGTCTGCGAAAGTTTAACTCCGGTCAAAGATCGATTGTTGGACTTACCTTATCATACTAAAGAGTTTACAATTTTGATGGCTTTTTACCAAACATGTAGAAAAATGGATAGCAAAGCTGTAACATTTCTCCTCCTGTACTTTCTCTTAACATTTCGGCGAATCTAAAATGTTTATGCAAGTATTTAATTATGCATCATAAATAGTAATTCCTAACTCTCTTGTCCCTGTAACAAGACAACCTCCATTTTCACTTTATTTATGCAGTAACAATTCTTTAGTAGCGTTTGTTGTTTAAACGTACGTCCCAATGATCATATGTTCTTGATCATTTTCATTTAGTAAGGGATAACTATTTAAAGTGAAATTATTTTTAAATTATTTTTACTTACCGGTACTGGTACTATACTACAACGTCATCTATACTTATTTTATAGGGTATTACCCGTATGATATATTATGTCTGGCTTGCTAATTTCATAGCTAAGTTATTAAGAATATTACATACCGTACTAATAACATCCGATTTGCATTGGTGATCTAGTGATATTATTTAACTATGGTCAAACTGAATTATATATTGCGATCTGATTATATTTTATCGTCAAAACTGCCCACAGCTTTTCTTAATAGTCACAAAGCATAGTAAGACTTATATCCAACATGATGATAATTATGATGGAAGATCCAATGATTCAGCGAAAGTAGATTTAGTAACGTAGCCATTTAGAGATTGACACAAAGGCGTAGAGTAAGAAAATAGATTTTAAATTATTGACTACAAGTATCAAGTACTTACAGCAGACCAGTGTGTAAGCTATCATGAAGTAAAGTAAGAATCATTAACACCGTAACTATTGCAACTAACAACTTAATCTGAGGCAGAAATTGTTAGTACTGCATTGAAAGCTTAAGAGATAGTACACCGGCAGAGAATACAATTGTGAATTAGTTCCGGAAGTTAAGCTAATGATTATGGAAAATGGCCAAGACTGTAAGTGCTATAAATAATTCAACACGACAAGTTATATTGGAATGTACGAGTATTGTAATAAGAATGTAAAGGTACCTACGTATATATTTAAGAACAGTTATAAAATGCCTCAATTGAAGAGTATGATGATCATTCCAGTACATTCTGAAAACACTACAATCGCCCCAACCACCCTCTCTTTAAAATAGCAAGATGGTATTTTATGACTACTGCTAATAAAATAACTATAATATGTCCTGCTTGACATATTTATCTATCCACTAACCTTCTTTTCAATTCCGGATCTGGATACGGTAATTCGGCATCAACGCTATCGCCATACGTGTGAAGTAGACCAATATAACTATCGATATCCATCTGGTTGTCGACAGTATTTGATTCGCCCCTAAAAGCACGTATAAAATTTATTAGAATTGAAATATCTGCAATGCACGAGCTGCAGACTATTACTAGCCAAGATCGTATGCCATAACTTTACAAGCTATAAGAAATACTTGAGCTGAAATGTTGCTATTCTTGCTCATACAGTATTATCAAAGCTCTATCAAGAAATGAATTACTCGTTTCATATCTTTCTTTCACTCTCTATATATGTTTTATCTTACCTTACTGCCTGGCTAAAAGGCCACTCGATATTACTATAGCGACATTTGCCACAATATTTAGCAAATTGATATGTCTCAACACTCAATGGACCATTATATATCTAAATATCAATATTTACAGAAAAATATAAAATAAAAAATGATTCTATTGGCAATCAATATCAAGCTAATATTGAAACTAGTCTATAAGCCATTCAGCCATCATTCCACATCCAAGTGATTAGCTAATTGTCCCGACAGTGTTATAGATTTCTTGTAGTTGTCTCCTTGTTTAATGAGTTTTCCGTAGGATGAATCATTTTTTATGCAGCCCATTTTGCATGGCTATCTTAAACTACTCTTCTGATTAGAATTACTTAAAATATTTTATGATTCTGAGCTACACATCTACCTAACTCTAATCTAGTTGACATCGTTGAACTGCATTTCTATATACCACATTCCTATATCGGGTACCCATGCAAATCATGCTAGTCTACTTGATTAAATCAAAAAATAATTACTAATGCCTCTTTTCCAACATCTATGAATATAGCTATGACTTAATCTTATGGTCTCTGTGCGATACTACTAACCTACAGTAAAATAGTTGGCGTCGTTGAACTTCTTTTTAACTTGCCATTTTAGATCTTATGCTACTCAACTTGATTATAAATCTAAATACAATCACACTTGTTACGACACCTTCCCCTGCCTCTATGATTGAAACTTGCAGTTTATAAATCATGGTCAACGATCGAAATAGTGTACGAGTACAATACTAGGCATAAGTAACGTTATATGCATATTAGATAGGATGGACTCTAGTTCATGCTAGCTGAACGAGTATACCTAGCCAAATTTTTACGATGAAAATAGCAGACAACGATAGCGATAGGTAATAGTATTTGATAGAATGAACTCAAGCTCATTTCAGTTTCTTGATAGTAACTTACGTAATAATTTAATTCCTCAGCTTGATCACAATTCATGATAACAGGATCATTATAGGCATACAATGCTACACAACCTGTACCAGGCTTAAGAACGCGATTAACTTCAGAAAGAAATTGATCGATATTAAACCAGTGGATAGCCTGAGCACATATAACCAAATCGACGATATTATCTTCGAGGGGAAGATTTTCCGCTGGGCTAAGTTGATAGGTAATATTAGGATCATGGTTGTCTTGGCGAGCTAGATCGATTTGAGTTGCGCTATGATCGAAACCGATAATTCGATTAAAATACGGAGCATATTGCTGGGTTGATGTACCGGGACCACAGCCAACGTCGATGGCTAAATCAAATTTGTCTTGTTGATTTATTCCTTGTTTTAAATAATCCATCACTTGTTGGATAAGAGAAGGCGGATAAGTAGGCCTGAATTTATCATAATTTTGACTTATCCAATTTTTATCAAAGACGTGATAAGGCTTATCTGGTTGTGTCATGCTTAATGAGAACTTCTGAGAAAGCTAAAGGTAATTCTTATATAGAACTACTTCAATTAATCGACTAAGATACGTTTAATGGATTGATTTTGCAGTCACTTTATAGCCAATGTACAATATTTCACGATGTAGTTGCTGAAAAGGATGAAATAGATTATCGATTCACTACTTTCAAAGATTGGAAGTAGAAGATCTAGACAAAAATAAATTGTAAAGAATGAATCTCAAAATATCGACTAGGATGGCCACGTATCTATTGCGGTCCATGTATGTGATGAAGACATCGTATATGCTGACTGTGATGACGAGGGCAATCTATATGATGGCCGAACTAACAGGCAAGCTTTCGCCATCATGGTCAGCGTATAAGATGCCTTTATAACATACATGGACCCTAACATATCTGAGAATTGAGATAGGGATAGGGAGAAAACTGTGTGTTTCGATCGGAGTCTATTTCAAAGATAGTACCGTAACAACTTAAAAATCTATGCTGTAATTTTATGAATCTTCAAAGCAATGCATCTAAGAATTGAGATAAGGATAGGAAAATAAACTGGTGAGTTATGCTCAGAGTTCATTTTAAGGAGAAGATTGACTTGGTCAAATCTTATCTGTCATTAAAGTAAAAAAATAGTACTTCCCCTTAACACGAAGTTTAGTTTAAGATATTCTTACAGTTGTAATTAAATTGAAATTCTCATTTTTATTCGTTGTACGATCTTATCAAGTTTCATCGAGAATCAATTCCAATTAACTCAATGATACAAGTTAATGTCTAGTTCAATTGAACGGTGATTAAGCTTTCAAGAGGCAAATAGCGCCATCCCATTATGGTTAATCACGTACACTGCTAAGACTGTGCGATCGTTTCTTAATAGGTGCAAGTTAAATGATTTACGTCACGGTGACAATTTGCCTCGAGTTTACTTTATCCAATATGATGACTCTAGCGCACAGGATGCATATAATAACTAACTCCAAGTGTTTCAAATAAGATAGAATTAGTGTAGAATATCGTGTATATACATCTACTTATTAAGGATGCTATACTTCAAAAAACTGAGGAAAAAGCATTCGTAGATGATTACTTTAATACTTAGTCAACTATAACTCAACAATTTAAATGGTTGGTTAAACAAGTAAAATATATATCTAACAACTAACAATGTATTACCTTATTTAACTATTTTCTACTTGTCTAGCTAATATCGACCTTACTATTTTTACTACATCAATGGATTAACTCATGTCGGCCAAGGGAACATGTAAAACGGATAGCACTCACATGAAATAAAAATGGACGAAGTACGATCAATAACAATCTAGATAAATTGATTAGGTTGATATTAGAATCATGAATGAGATAATTTCTACTAGTCTACTGTTACAAATTTTTTCAACAAAGTAAATCAATCATCGCGACTATTCTAGATCTATCTATTCTATTACTCTTTGACTTACCGAGAGTTGAAAGGGTTGGAATGGCTTCAAGATGGTTTCCACAATATCCTTTATGATAGGCAGTTTACAAAATAAAGCATCATTCTATAGGATACTGGAGATTGCATGCATTAATATTTGATTATACTTCAATAAAAAATAATGCAGATTAATTATAAATGCGTAGATAACAATAAGGAACTACAACTAGTTGAATAAATAACTAATAGCTACCATAATAAAATACTTTTATCGCAGCAACTGTTCTGTAACAATGTCAATTTGAGTATAGTATTACTTGTTCTGCCTACTATGGCCAACGCTATAATTCTTCATATTCTACATTACTATGATCAGTCAGTATAAGCTCTTTATGAAGACATATTACCTAATGGAAGCAATTATTTATTGTAGTCGAACCTTTTATTGGCTCTAAATCTACCTCTCTGTATTGATCAATTATTAGCTAGCCAATAATTCTTCCATTTTATTGTTAAGTCGAACTTTTATTGACCATGAATCGTTTCCTATATGAGAGCTTTAGTATTATCCATTTTAATATCTATTTCTTACATTATTTGTAGCATTACTATCATTATCGTCATTAAACAGCCTGAAAATATACCATCAGAAATCATATATTGCTATTAGAATATCCTACCACTCCTCTAACAATGATGCTTTTAAATTAATTAGGCTCAGAATGATACAGTGTCCGTACGTAATTATATGAATCAATCGATTTTTCTATGTAGCTGTTACAATTTAGACATTGAGAACGGGTCTTAAACACTATTGTCACTAATACTTGTGTCCCCAATTGACTTAGGAGACTTATCGTAGTTAGACTAACTTTTGACTACACAGATAAGTTGCCAACGGGTAATAAGTTTAAGGACTATATTTATTGAGATAAATCCTAGTCAAAAAATATACTAAAAAGTACGTTAGAAAACTCTTGGCAATAATGATCAAGTGAATCTAAAAATGATTAAATGGAACTGAACAGGTAATTTAGTGCTCGGTTTTATATGTCTCGGCCTCCGCCGGTGGTGCTTGTGTTAACAGCTTAGACATAGCGACTTACACTGTATATTATAGGAGTCTAGATAAAAGGAGTTAACATAGATCAGTATAAGTCAACGCTAATTAACAATCATAAACTATTTGCGCTAATTAGAGCCTCAAGGCTCAGCACGAATTACGCCTTACACTTAAGTATTAATATTCAGTTACTTAGATTTTAACCT
Source organism: Trichoplax adhaerens (assembly GCF_000150275.1). Taxonomy (NCBI): domain Eukaryota; kingdom Metazoa; phylum Placozoa; class Uniplacotomia; order Trichoplacea; family Trichoplacidae; genus Trichoplax; species Trichoplax adhaerens. The sequence continues at coordinate 78,837 of NW_002060961.1, forward strand.
TGACAACAGCAAGTCTCGTTAACGTCTATTAAACTACTGGAACAAACAACAATTTATATCAGATATTTTAATTAACGCTGTCATCATTATTTCGGAGCTTGGCTCCGTAACAGTATCAGTTAAGGGCTGAATTTATAGTCAGAAGGAATATTCGTATATGTCTATCCTTACTACAATTAAGCCACAACATCGATAAAATTAATTAGGCTAAGAACTATACAGTTATGTATTTACTGATCTATTTTTTTAGGTATCAGTGAAGGGCTGAGTTTGTAGCAGTAGGAATATACACATATCCTTATTCCAATTAAGCCAGAACACCAACAAAATTAAGTAGACTAAGAGCTATACAATTATGTAATTATCAATCTATTTTTCTATGTATCAGGTAAGGACTGAGTTTGTAGTCTGAAGGAATAAACGCCCATTCTTATTCCAATTAAGCCACAATATCAATAGAAATGATGATCGATTTTATATTTTAAAGTCATACAATATCGAATCTGTGATCCTTATTGGCAATAAGGGAGTAATTGCCATATTACTTTTATTGCTCCTTTGCAATACATCAATAATATTCTAATCAGCATTATAGAGTAATCGGATGTTAATAAAATGTTGTCAAATTATGCAAAGTAAACTTGCAAATGAGTGTTCAATCATAATATTACTACTCAGCAATGGTTAATATAATTTTAATCTGTCCAGTAGCATTATTCTTCACATTAGGATATGTAGGGCAGATATTATAATTGCCGAATTATTATCAAAGACTGTAATAAGGTTTCATCCGTGAATGCATTATTGAAAAGTAGTATTCTAGAAGCATAGTTGTGAATATAGTAGTGCCCGGCTATTGCCGGGATATATATAATGTCGAATGGTAATACTAACTATTAATTATTAACAAATACAGTATTGCAGTGCTGTACCGCACATTTGTGCAGCATAAAGTACAGTGCACGGTATAAAGTTACTGAACCTCTGACAGGTCTATCAAATGGTAATACTATCTGTTAAATGAGCACATTATCGTAAACCGTCAGCAAAGCGACGGGAGTTTGTACTAGTTTATTCTACTTGGACGATTACTGTTTTTTTTAACTGTTCAAATTCAAGCGATTTTTACAACATCATTAAAAAAGAGGATGGATTAACTATCAGCATATATGGTATTTGCTTAATTCTAACGTGATTGATAATATACCAAATAGGTAGTGGTTATGTGTTGGAGAGAAATGAAGTAACTACTGTAGGTTAAGCAAAACTAAGTAGTTTATTATTTCATTATGTAGCACAAGCAAAAGACTAGGCCAAAAATGACCATAGCGCTGCACAGCTCAAGATAAACTTAATTATTGCATAATAGATATAGCATTATATTCTGCTCTATATTGCAGATACCCTATTTAAGTAATTCGATTGTAATCACAAGCTACGCAAATCAAAATAGCACTAAAACCAGCAGACAAAGAATAAAATCACAAGATTGATATCGTAATGTTATGCATTATAATATCATATCAAATTATCAAAATGTTATTTTAGCAAATATGGTATTATCCTACGATTCTATAGTATATCACGGTTACCTTAGGCAATGTCTTAGCACTAAAACAACATATCAAAAAAGCATATTATTAACCATAGTTAGCTATAGTAGTAATACGGAAAAATAAACTATCACGTTACAACAATATCGAAAAAATACAATCATTCTAGACCGAGTCCATTCTGATATTATCCTTTTTAATGAATAACGATAAGCTACGAGATAGCTTAGTCTTGTAGCAACATAAATTCTTTCATTCTCATTTGTAGATTAAGGAAAGCAGTCTTTTTTCTGTCGATTTTAATAAAAATGAATATGGACTAGCGAATGATCCAAATTCCCAATACTTTTAATTCAATAACGTTTAGTAATTCCCAAAGGAAGGTAAGGAGATACTTTCAGGAAAGTTTAATAAGTACACCCATCAAAGGTCGATTGCTGGTCATTAAGTTTATCAAACTAGAGAATTTATATCTTTGACGGCTTACGGCCAAGCATATAATAATATGTATAGCGATGTTGTAAAATTTCTGCCCCTGTACTTTCTTTCAACATTTTGGCCAGTCTGCAACATCAATGCAAATGTTAAAATTTATATTATCAATAGTAACTCCAAAATACCTCGATAAAATAAGTCTAATTTCCTAATTTTTATGACAAAGCCATTAAGAATAAAATGTACTTTACTAATGGCATTATAGATGGTATAGTTGTATTATTGAGCTAAGGTAAACCTGAATGGTATCTTTCAGTTGATTTGTATTTATCGACAAAAATTGCCAATAGTTGTTCTTCATTGTCATAAAGCATGGAAACATTTCTATCCAACATGATGATAGAAATCAATAATATATACGTGCTTATTAACTGACCTTATTTTCAATTCTGGATCTGGATATGGCAAATCGACATTTACGTTATCACTATAGGTGTGAAGTAGATTAACATAAGCCTCGACATCCAATGGACTGTCGACAATAATTGAACTGTCCCTAGCACATGTAAAATTCATTAAAATTGAGATAAAATACGTGCAATATACAAGCTGCATGTTATCACAAGTTATGATCGGATACAATAATTTTATAAGCTGAAAGAAACACTCGAGCTGTAATATGGCTATTCCTGCTAATACTATCCCCGTTCTATCAAGAAATAAATTACTTATTTCATATCTTTCTTCTACGCTCTCATTTGTCTTACCTTATTGTTTGGCTAAAAGGCCATTCGATATTTTTATAGCAACATTTAGTAAAATAATGAGCCGACTTATATTCCGGAACATCAAATAGATCAAAATAAATCTAAGTATCACAATTTCAAAAAGTTAAATGAAAAAATTGATTCCATTGATAACCAATAACAAGCAAAGATTAATCTAGTTTTTAAGCTATTTAGCCATCATTTTACATTCAAGGAACTAGTGAATTGTCCTGATAGTTTATGGATTCCTTATAGTTTTTCTCCACTGTCTATGACTTTTAATTACAATAGGTATCATTTTATTATATGGTCGACATTGCATGACGATTCTAAGCTGCTCTTCTGATCGGAAAATTACTTAAATTATCGTGTAATTTTAAGCTATACTCTTCATTAACTCTAGTCTAGTTGACATCGTTGAACTATACGCGCATTTCTACCTGCCATGTTCCAGCATCAGTTAACCATGCAAATGATACTAATTAACTTGATTACAACCACAAAGTGATTACTTATATTCTTTCTCCTATAACGATAACTTGATCTTATAGCTTCTATGTTACGCTACTATACTACTATAAAACAGCTTGCATGGTGATTTTAAACTACTCTTCCGATCGAAAAATGACTTAAATAATCTAGTGATTCTGAGTCATACTCTTTAACTCTAATCTACGCAAATGACATTGTTAAACTACGTTTCTACCTGCCATATTCCAGCGTGGGTTAATCATGCAAATGATACTACTTTGCTTGATTACAATCACAAAATGATTACTTATGTCTCTTCTCCTACAACAATAACTTGATCTTATAGCTTTCATGTTACACTACTGTCTTATTGTGAACTATTTTCCCATTCGCCACGTTACACAGACCAACTTAACATCGTATGGCTACTTAACTTGGTTATGAATCAAAATTACAATTATTCTTGTTACTTTCCTCAGCCACTTTAATGGAGAGTTAAGGCTAATGAATCATAGTCAACGATCAAAATAGTATACAACGTTAGCCATTGGTTACGATAGGGACAAGTATTCGATTGAACGAATTCAAGCTCATTCTAGCTAAGCGAACATACCTACTCAGAATTTTACTAAGTCAATTTCCATTTCTTGAAAGTAACTTACATGATGATTTAGTTGCTGAGCTTCATCACAATTCATGATAACCGGAATGCTATAAGCATATAGTGCTACACAACCTGGAGTAGGTTTAAGGAAACAATTAACTTCAGCAAAAACTAGATCCATATTAAACTATAATTGCTCGACTTGATCATAATTCATGATAACAAGAAGGCTATAAGCATACTGTACAATGCTATATATATAACCTGTATTAGGTTTTAGGACACGATTCACTTCAGCAAAAAATTGATCCATATTAAACCAGTGGATAGCCTGAGCACATACAACCAAATCGACAGTATTGTCTTCAAAGGGTAGTGTTTCTGCTGCGCTTACTTGAAAGGTAACATTAGGATGTTGATTTTCTTGGCGAGCTTGATCAAGTTGAGTTGCGCTATGATCCGTACCGATAACTCGATTAAAATATGGAGCATACTGTTTGGTCGATATACCGGACCCACAGCCAACATCAATGGCTAAATCAAATTTATCTTGTTGGCTTGCCCCTTGGCTTAAATAATCCATCACTCGTTGAATAAGAGAGGTTGGATAACTAGGCCTAAATTGATCATAATTTTGACTTATCCAAGTTTTATCATAGAGGTGATACGTCTGAGTTGGCTCTGTCATGGTTATTAAGAACTTTTCGGAAGATTGGAGTTAATTCTGATACAGGACTGTTTCTAGCAATCGATCAAATAAGGCAAGTTCAATGGATCGATTTTGTAGTTACTTTATAGCCAATGTATATCAGGACTTACTTGTTGAACACAATAAAATGGATTGTTGATTCACCACTTTCAAAGATTGGAGGTACGAAATCTAGACAAAATAAATTGTAAAGAATCAATCATAAAATATCGGCCAGGATGGCAATGCATCTATGATTTAAAATAGGAATAAGGAAAAATTCTGTCTTTCAGTCAGAGTCAGTCCCAGGATAGTATTAGCTCACAGTCTATTCTCTAATTTCAATTGTCTTTAAAGCTATGTATTTAAGAGTTGAGATTGGAACAAGAAAAACCTCTATATTTCTGTCAGAGTTTACTCTAGGATAGTATTAACTTATAACCTATACTCTAACTTTATCTATCTCCAAAGCTACAGTATACATGTAAGAGTTGCAATAGGAACAAGGAGAAACTCTGTGTTCCAGCCAGAGTTCACTCAAGGATAGTATTAACTTATAATCTAAATTCTGATTTTATTTATCTTCAAAGCGATGCATGTAAGGATTTGAGATAGGAAAAAGGAAAAACTCCGTTCCAGTCAGAGTTCATTAGTCTTAACTTATAATCTATGGTCTAATTTAATTTATCTTCAAAGCAATGCATCTAAGAGTTTGGATAATCAGAGTTCACTCAAGGATAGTATTAACTTACTACCCATATTCTAATTTTATTTGTCTTCAAAGCTATGCATCTAAAAGTTGAGAAAGGAAAAAGGAAAAGCTCCGTGTTCCACTCTGAGTTAATTCAAGGATAGTATTAACTTACAATCTATCCTCCAATTTTGTTAGTCTTCAAAGCAATGCATCTACGAGTTGCGATCGGAATAAGGAAAAAAAACTTGGAGTTATGGTCAGAGTTCAGTTTGATGTAATACGAGCAAGTATTATTCCCCTACCCCTATCTAGTGATAGTTTCTCAATCATATTCTTCCAAATCCTAGCGGATAGAATAGTGTTTTACTTCATAGTTATTGTTGAATATTACAGTAGTTAACATTTGGCAACACAATCGCTACAACATTCACTTAATATCTAACGTAGCAACACGCTGACAAACATATGTTTGTCAAAGCATTTCTTCCATGCGTATAGTAGTCCTAAACTTGGTATAGTCTTTAAGCAAATTCGTACCCGGTGTTGGATTGGACTTCTCTTCCCAATCCTAGAGCTTAGTTGAGATCAAGGAATGAGTGGGGTACTCTACTACAATTCCTTGAACTAAAATCATTGTTAAGAGGGAGCATAATTTTAAATTTTTATTCAATTAAACAGTAATATTTTGTTCGATACTATTCAGTTATTTTTCACTAGTCTAGCGAATAGCTACCTTACTCTATTAGCTACGTTAATAGAATGACTCATGTCGGCCAAGGGAAACATGTAAAGTAGATAGTGCTCAGCTGAAATAAAGATGGTTAAACAACGATCATTCCTAATCCAGATAAAAAAGATTAGCTTGATATTAGTAGTCCCTGATATCGGAATCGTGAACAAAGATGGCGCCCACCAGTCTACTGTTACAGATTGTAAAATAGGGCTTAGTTTTACTTCCATTGCAGTAGACTAGTTTCTACTAATATCAATACTGTCAATCAATCACGGCGGCTATTCGACATCTTTCTATTCCATCATAGTTTTACTTACTTGATAGGATCCAAATGATTTCTACAAGATCGTTGATGATAGAGAATTTACAATCTTAACCAGCATGCCAAAGTCTACTAATAAAAATTGGGAGGCACCAATGAAGGACTACACTACAACTATTTCAATAGATGCCCTTGCTTATAGTTTCTAAGAAGAAAACTATTTTTACCTTAGCGATTATTCTAACAATGTCAAATCGAGTAACCAATTACTTGTTACCAATTATGACCAAAGCAATTACAGTTAGTAATTACTATTTATATTCTATTCTGCCGCGATTCAGTATCTATAAGAGAAGGCATTATGCAATAGCATTAATTAATTCTGTATTATTTAATAAACTTGTTTTGACTGTAAATTTTACATATACGTATGAATCAGTTATTAGTCTGACAATGGCTTTTCTATTTTATTCTAAAGTCGAAATCTTATTGGCCATGAATAGCTTATTATGAACGAACAGAAGAAGCTTTCTTGCTTGCGTTGGCCCCAATATTGCTGTCAATTTTAACACAAGACATTGGTCTATCCTACTACTGAATTAATAAATAATCAATACTACATGATTTCTGGTACAAACAAAGATTTTCCTTCCGTTGTTCAGACAGATTCATAAGCTATAGAAAAGATGCTCGCTATTAGTGTACAATAAAGTTCCACTATTTAATAACCACAACGTTAATAAGCATCTACATTGATGAAAAGTTATGTCAAATGATGGCCTGGAAATTTCTACTTTTCCAATCAAGAGTACAACATGCTACGATTTACTGTATCAAATGTTACCAACGCTATTAACTATATGCCCGTATAGATAATCATTTGTATCAATAAAAAATTTAGTTAAATTTTAAGCAGGAATTTCTTACTCATCGAATGAAAACTACAACAGATTACGATTACTCTATAGAATATTTCCAGCGCTATTCACTATATACTCGTATAATAATCATTCGCATCAATAAAAACTTTGGTCAAATTTTTAGCAGGAAATTTTTAATTGTCAATAAAAACTACAACATACCACGATTACTCAATAGAATCTTACCAACGCTATTCACTGTATACTCCTATAATCATTCGTATCAATGAGAACTATGGTCAAATTATTAGCAGGAAATTCCTACTCCTCAAATGCAAACTGCAACATGCTACGATAATTTTGTAGAATATTACTAATGCTATTAACTATATACGTATATAATCCTTCATATTTACCAGCAGAAAATTCCTACTATCAAGTAAAAACTACCATCGAATACAAATACGCTAACGATGTAACCATTAATGATTATGAGTGATTTCTGCAAATTTGATTGGTGTAGCACAGGACCGTAGAAAAAAAAACAAAATTAGAATACAATTATTTTATATTATATATGTTATAGATATAAATTGATATCGTTAAAAACTGATACAAAATGATAATCAGGAAATTTCTATGAACTTATTTCAATTTTATTTCCACAATCGCTAGCGATGACGATAGAATAATTAATCCTAATGCATATCTAGATAATTTCGAAAATACAATTGCACTTGTTGTAATGAAGCTACAACGCCAATAGAAATTATTAGTAATTTTATATTTTGGGAGCAATACAAATATTGATTCCGTAAATCACTTTGGTAATGGATACGCTTATTTTAGCAATTAAGCTTAGATTAATTCAAACCCGTCATATCAAAAAGTAGAGCAATTAATGACTTTGTAAAAAATATAAAATATGCTCATACAACATTTAGTAATTACTTACAAGTTTTAGAAAACATAACACTAATCAGAACTGCTTAAACAAGTGGTGGTATAAAACAATTAGAGAATGGACGGCTTGTGACCAAGCATATAGAAATAATCATAGGGAGTCTGCAACATTTCTGCTCCTGGAGTTTTGCTCAGCATTTCGATCAATCTAAAAGGTCAAACAAATATTTAATTGCGCGTCATCAATAGCAGTTTTAAACGATCTTGTTCCTTTAAATAAATAACCTCCACTTTCATTCTAGTTATACATTAACAATTATTTTGTAATGTTGACTATTTATAGATGTCAGTGATCATATATTCTTAATCATTGTCATAGAGTCAGAGATTAGGTTGTGAATATTATAAACTGGATTTATTTTCAAATTATTTTGACTTAGTAGCACAATCCTAGAACGTTACCTATACCTATTTATGCGGTACCCTGATAAATATGTTTGGATTGTTAAATTTATAGCTAAGGCATTAAGCGTATAGCATATCATAATGATAGCATGCAATTGGTGTAGATAGTATAGTTTTTTTTCGCTAAGTTAAAGCTGAATTGTATCTTTAAAATCTAATTATTTCATTGTCAAACTACCCGCAGTTGTCCTTCATTATCACAAAGCATATTAGTATTTCCATCCAACATGATAGTAATCCGTAAATACTTATGGAAACTGATCTTCTTTCATTTCCGGATCTGGATATGGCAACTTGACATCAATGCCATCGCTAAAGGTATGAAGTAGTTTAATATGGGTCTCGACATCCAATAGACCATCACCATAAATTGATTCGTCCCTGGCAAATATAAAATTGATTAGAATTGAGATAAAATAGCCGCAATGCACGAACTGCTTGCGATGACTAGCCATGATCGTGTGCAATAACTTTACAACCTGAAAAATTATTATCCCTGCTCATACTATCCAAATTCTATGCAGAAATTCATGGCTCGTACAATGTCTTTCTTCCACTCTCTCTTGCCCTACCTTTATATCTGGCGATAAGGCCACTCGATATTTTTATAGCGACATTCAGTGAAATATCGAGGAGGTCAAAGCGTGCGAACGCCAAACATGTCATTAAAAATCTAAGTCTAAATATTTTTGCCCTCAGAAAATAAATAAACAAAAATAAACAATAATTTATTGGTAAGAAATATCTGGTTAAGATTGAACCTACTCCATAAGCTAGCAATTCAGTCATTATTCTGTATCAAGTGAGTAGCTAATCATTCCTAGTAGTTTTACAGATTTCTTATGGCCATCTCTATTAATGACCGTTTATTGCAGAGGGATTAATTATTTTTTATGATGCAGTCCACTTTGTATGACTGTCCTAAACTGCTCTGTTGATATCGTTGAACTATTTCTTTTTCTGCTATGTTTCAATGTAGGTTAACCTTGCAAATAGTGCTACTTAATACTTATGTCTATTCCTTTGCAGCCATGACTTAATCTTATAGCTTTGGTGTTATACTACTGCTCTACTATAAGTTAAATAGTGTTGCTAAACTACTTTTCGACTTGCATGTTGCACACGCCAATTTTACATCTTATGCTACTTGATTATAAATAAATTAAAATGTAATCGCTTTTACTGATCTTCCTACTACTATGAATGAGTCTTACTGCTTATAAATCATGGCCAACGATTAAAATAGTAGACACTGATAGGCATTGGTAATGATATTGGATGGAGAGGACTCAAATTGATTCTTTGTGAGTGTATCTACTCGAAAATTTCACGCTGAATAATAGTAAACAACGGTAGGATATAGGTATTGGTGTGAGATCGAATAGACTCAAATCCATTCCTATTTCTTGATAGCAACTTACATAAAAATTGAATTGCTGAGTTGGATCATAAATTAACGGTAACAGGAGACCTATAAGCATGCAAATGGTGCACAACCTGTATCAGACTTAATTACACGATGAATTTCATCAACAATCGTTCAATATCTAACCAATGGATAGTCAGAGTACAAGTGACAAAATCGTCAACATTGTCTTAAAGGGGTAGATTTTCCGCTGAGTTCTCTTGATAGGTAATATTAGCATGTTGGTTGTCTTAATGAGCTTGATCAATTTGAGCTACCCTATGATCAAAACCGATAATTCAATTAAAATACAGAACATAACGATTGACTGTTGTACCTGGTCCATAGCACATATCGATCACTAAATCAAAGTTATTTTGCTTGTTTAGCTGTTGGCTTTAGTAATTGTCACACACCACTAGGGGCAAAGTAGTCTACATACGCCAATGTTTACGAAGAACGCCTCTTACTGACTTGAAGAGGCGAGATTAGTTATATCACCAAATAATTCAGTTCCAACGACCGAATACTATAGTATAATTATAGCATCACTGATAGTGTAGACGAGGTAGTCAGAGATTTACTACTATTTATTACTGAAGAAATCTTGACAAACTAGTTGACTAACTAACCGGACTAACTAACTAAAAAGTGGTCTTTAGGTACCAGCCTATTATAGTCTCATCAGAAACTCCTGGTGCATATAGAGTAAAACTATACTTCTAAAGTTATAGGGATTAATATGAATATTGTCATTAAAGATTTCATATAAGAAAATTTATCAACAACCTCTATTATTAAGAACTAATAATAAACTAACAAAGAGCTTAACTCTTAACACAATATGACAATTCCGTAATCCTTTAATTAGTTAATGGAATCAATTGTCAACACTAGCAATGCATTATGAACTTTATTTATAATGTACTATATCTATTAGCCGATAATTTACAAGGGTAGTTCTTAGGTGTTATAGTAGCAGTATTATATTCTTAGTAGATCTTTCGGCAGATCAGGGTAATAATCTGTAGAAGCAACTCAAAGTAAGTGATTTACTTTAGATTAATAAACTTGTCAGGAAGTAGTCCGTGACAGACTGTAACATCTATACCTCAAATTTCGTCATTTACTAAGAATTTTAATGATTTAATGATTTAATATTGAAATGGGTATTCTAGACGTCAATGCGCGTTTTGCTACTTTAAAAAGCTTTACGGAACACCACATCAGTCAATGATGCGCTATATCTTTTGATCACTTATAGTCTACAATAGTTGCAATTTTTTTATTATCAATTAGTTCTACACTGTATACCGTATGCAATAGAAATTAATAATTTTAAACTGCAAACTCTGCGAATAGATGTACAGAAAACAGAATATAGTCAAATTTAAGTCAATAAAAAATAGAGTAGCAAATTAAAGCGTCAGCTGGAAAGATATCTTTTACAAGCTATCTAATCATAAGGTGGCATGCATGCCTAAGCTATTAGAATCAATGCCGTAAATCTAACCTATCATGCAGGCGCGCAGGGTAAAGTTGAAGCATAATTACTAAAAATATTATTTTCGATACCGCATAAACACGTGTATTGTTCGATATATAAGATTTATGTATTAAATATGGTTACATTTACAAATGATCTTGTATGTATCCGTATCTCCATTGCAGATTTAAAATTTTTATAATTACAATATATTAGTTTCAAATTCGTCAGGATGTTTAGGTTAACGTGTTCAACGTTTTATCTTGTAGTTTAGATCACAAATAAATAATACTATAATGATATTAATAAGAAATAAAAAATGCAAGCACAGTGTCCATTTTCCGTTTTAAGATGGGGATAATATTCGACAATTGATTATTTTTATAATTCTCTGTTTCTGTTTAAGTATTGAAGCTACTGGCAACAACTCTAAATTAAGCTCCTATTCTGTACAATATGAATCAAAATTTTCGGACTTAGTCCGGTTTAAAATTTTATCGTATAGTCAAGCATAGTAATATATTACAAGATTAGCAGTGTTATAATTTTTGTAATAGATATATAATTTATAAAATTCCATCTAAAAATAAGGTCAAGGTCTTCATCTATTATAGTAGTCTATTACAGGATATACGATTGAATACAATTTGCCTTTCAACTATATTTGAAAAATTAAAAGTCTAAAACAATAATTAGTGATTAGGACTAATTTGGCTAACGCAATTTATTAATCCTGTAAGGGATCAAGAAAATCTAACTGAATCACTCTTTCAATTCTGTCAATACTGACAGTTCCAATACTTGGTAGATCTAAGCCTTCCCGACCTATATTACTGCGCACATAGCTTAAAAAGAAATGTTGTAGATCGTGGATAGAAGTTATCGATTGCATTGTAAGCATTAATTTTCCTGGCAATCTAGGAGGAACAGCTACTTTGCCCTACAAGAGAAATGCCACACAAACATGGGATTATTCATTCAAAGCGTGAAGAAGCTATAAATGCTGTGATATAAAAGCTTACCTCATCTAATAATCCAGCCATAACCTCAAGACATGGTGTAAACAACGGAAAACTGGATACTTTTCCGGAATTTTCTCTCGCAAGTGTTAGGTAATCTTCTTCGGTAACAAAGGCCCATCGATAACTTCATTTCGAAATTACAGATAAAACATCATGACTGATTGTATAATCATCATAGATATATTTTAAGAAAGTTATTTATCGCTATCTTCAATACGAAGATAATATATTGATTTATTACGATTATAGCTTTCATCCAACGTGATCAACATATGAAATCAAACCTTTGTATGCAATTTAATAATTACTTTGATGATAGGTAGACATCTTTTTAGGTGATAATTTTCGTTATTGGATAAAGCGCTAAAATTCATGGTTATACCACGTATTTAGACTGAACTTCGATATATAAGATATAAAAGAAGTACACTATGAACTGAACTAAACTGTAGATGCATAAGACTAAAAAGTTGCGATACTACTGCCTAGTATGTTTTAAAAACTACATGTAGACGGAGTAGGTAATATGAGCGAAAATTTATGTAACGAATGCAAAAAATTATGTTTACACTGGTTACATATCCGTACATCGATATAAAATTGGTAATTATAAGTCAGAAAGAGATACTTAATCTGGTTCCTTATGAGCGGTTATCCATAGCTAGTTTTTTGTATCATAGCAGCTTAAAAATTATTGATGTCCGGTTTACTTACGTTTGAAATTGAGGCAATTTATCAGATGGTAATGCCAATGCAAGATCTAATAGTTTACAAGCTGAAAGATAAAGTGGTAACCAAGCAGAATCATTCAGCATAATACCATTGGGCAACCTAAGTGTTAGTAGAAAGACACAAATTGAATGAACGTGATATCTTGAAGTAGAATGATGTCTTCATGTAGTAAATTTGAATTACTTGACAGATGCTGGATCTCGAATAGTTAACGCCTTTTCAATAATCTGTAGGACTTGTACCTGTAGTGTTAGCAAAGATACATTTAAACACAAGTAATCTAAGAATTTTTAGATACGGTAATATCCTAATATTTAAAACAGACTACGCTATAGATACCAATTCAGTAATAATAGTGGGCCATAAGGATGTAAGGTGATGCGGGGACATTCTCATTAGTAAAATTCGAAAGCAAAAGAATATCTAAAACAGTAAATAACAACATTACTTTCGCTAAGAACTCAACACAATGAATATTAATTTATTTGGTACGTGTACAGAAAATATACTAGGATACTCCTATATGCTTACTTGCTCATGAACTACCGGAGTTAGCGGGAGACGTAAACCGTCAGCTAAACGTTCTGTTGATTAGGAAAAGGCTTAATAAATACACATAATCTTAAAAACAGTATAATCTCAAAGTTCTTTATGAACAAACTCGAGATAAAATTGCCTGCATTACGCGTGCAGTATGGTAGAAGTACAGATGCACTAATGTAAGGCATATCGGCAGTATTAGAAGCTTTCGGTGGCTAATAATAATCTTCAATGTAATTTTTTACCTGGCTATATTGCCTAGCTACAAGTAATACCTTGAATATCTGGCAGAAATCCCTGATATTGATCTATTTCACCACTAAATAGTACGTACGATAAACGCTTTAAATTTTGAGCACAGCCTTCACTTTCCTTAAAGAAAGAAATAACAACGAAATTGTGTTACGACTCAGATCTCGCAGACTTATCAGTTAAATACGGAGCTGTTATCATTTAATACAGTTACCTGGTCACGACTGGTAAATAGATTTAATGATGCGGTAGAAGATAAATTAATTCGATCTAATTGGAAGTGGTTTAATAAGTTATTGATAGTTTACTCAAAAAAGGAATTAAATTATTGTTATTTTCGCTTACTTAACATATCCCTAAAAGCGGTATTATCGTTGGCCATTAAATTGTCTATTATGGTGCGCCATCTAAATGTTGCATAGCAAATATAACTGGTTAATTTGAATACAAAACAAATCTACAATAGCTGTAAATATCAACGATATTTAAAAATGTCATGAAATTATTCGATTATTCGTTTACAGTTAATTAACTTGAAAGTATATCAGTTAGATACTCTTGTCAAAGCGCTTACCCTGAAATTGATGATGATCCCATCCTAAAAAAATTAGGATCTAAAAATAAATCGTAAACATCCTTCTGCCACGCTCGACGAGTATACTGATAGTTTGTTAGCGTCGCTAGTAATTTTACACTTGCAGTATAGCTTGAAGCGTTGTATGCACTTTATTCAAGATATAAAAAGCATTACCAAAGCTACTCCGTAAAAAGATAACATCAACTGTTAATCTCATTAAGGGAAAGAAATTTACCAATGATTCTTAAGATATGGAGTCACATTATTCATTAATGACGACAGGATGCTGCTAACGCGGTCCTTCTCAAGGCTGCTGAATATAATATCAATTAAAGGAGCCAAAAGCTATGAAAACATAAACTTGCATTTAATGATAAACGTACTCATATACATACGATAATAAACCTAAAGTTGAATTTACCTCAGCTAGAATTGTTAATGCTTGAACATTTTGCTGAACGGTTACTTCGTTAGGATTTGAACTGTCGTTAACTTTAATGGAGGCTATCAATACGTCCGTATTAGAATGATAATCAAACAATATATTAATGGAGGTGATTTCTTGAATGCATCTTTACCAGCAATCAATGTTAATGAATACGACAACTTACTACTGCTTTCACTTTCAGATGAGCGAGATAATCTGGAGCCTGATGTACTAGACGTGGAAGGCGCCATGACAACTAGATTTCTTCGAAGCCAAGTGCTTTGCTGTAATGCTGATCCTACAATAATGCTGCAAGCCTGTATTAATTTTTGCAGTATGTCTTGACGTTCTTGTAGTACTTTACGATCATCAACAACTGGAACTTTTTGAACATGAGTATATAATATCGCTAATAGTATAAATTGTCCATGATTAGATATCGACAGCTGAACGCACTCTTTTATGGTATTGCATACGCTTTGCCAGCAGCCTTGGATGCTAGCGATAGGTAGTCTTTGAGATAAATGATAAAAGAATGATAAAATATCAACTTCTAGACTTGTACCAGAACTAGCAAGTTGTTTCTTGTTAGATAGTACACTTTTAACTATTGACTTGACATTCTCAATTACAGTCTCGATCGATAGTGCTTTTATGCTAATGATGACATCAATGAGTACAAGCTGTTCTTTACTTGCTTCAGGTAATATTTGTTCCAAAACATTAGACTCATCAATAATAAGAGGCTTTGATAACATATGCCATGCATATCCAATAGCTGAGATTAAAACAAAACAGTGATTCATAGCAATAGGTGTCGTTAGCTGCGAGACATATTGGCGTAACAGTTTTCGAGAGATATCACCGCCATCAGCAGGTATAGCGTCATCATCTAATTGGTTAGAAATCAACGCAAATGTAATCATAACTCGAGAAATGACAACAGCCATCCCCTCCCGTGTTGGAATAACTGACGCCTGGCTTGGTGTTGAAACGTCATATGAATTCATAATTGCGAGAACAATAAGTCCGGTATTAAAAGATGTTGTGTACGATTTATCTAAATTACGATTGTCACTCATACCCCAAGGAAGCATAGAAAGCAAGGAATTGGAGTGACTGTATACACTATCTAGCAAACAGTAATGGCAAATGGTAGTTAAACCCTCTAGTAAAATGATGCAGTAATCGGGTGGTAATCCAGTAACTGCATGAAGTGGTATCATTACCTCATCATCTCCACAATCAAAGAGAGCCTCTAAAGTATCACAAATTTGGTTAACGGTAGCAGAAGCAACTGTGCCTAGAGCCGATCCCAAATTTGGAAGACAGCCAGTAATCAACTGGATCCATTGGCAGTGTAACGTAAGAAATGACTGCGATTGTAACGCCAACAATAATGATGCTAAGAACATCGGTTGTGCTGATATTCCACTACCATGAATATAATGTAAATATCTAGGGGAAGTTAGGCTACATATTTCTTCTTTATTACCTATTAAGATGGCGTGGATCATTTTGAAAGAGATTGTACAAGTTTTTGGTTGTGTAGTATTAGCAAAACGTGATTCAAGTGTGATTAAATGATGTAATAGCGATAGCAGCTGACTCTGAAAGGCAAGATTATCTTCAGATGAACAGTAGATGTTATTATTAGATGATTCAACTTCCATACTTGCCAGCAAACAACACAAAACAGCTTTCTGCATTCGACATCGATTCAACATATCTTTAAGGTAATTAATAAATCCTGAGCCTCCAGTGGATTCTATTACCTGACCTAATTCACTAACGACAAGACTTAGTAATTCCATTGCCGTCATTCTAACTCTCTCGTTAGCTTGCATACTTTCCTGAGATTCTTCAGAAAGGTGTTTAGGGAAATAACTTCTGATGTAGTATAGAGTAATGGATACTAATACCTCAAGATATTGCATTCGACCCGTTGCACTAGCCACATTAGCAGGTATAGCCGTTGTCGTAAGATCTTTCACAGTTTGGCTCCCACCTTTACCGATATCTTTCTCACTCCCAAAACCCTTTCCGACAAGACTTTGACGATGTTTCCATAGCAACTGCTGAACAAGTTCCCATTGAGGTGTATGGCCAGAACCAACAGCTGTTGTCGCCATAGTACAGATGAATAGTCGAGGTCGTAATTTTATTATACTAATAATTTTCCGAAGCATAAATAACACTCTTTCGCAATCATATAAATTCATATATAGCAACCGATGAAAATGTAAATTAATGCTTTCACTTCGTTTATTAGAGTTTTGATTTTGAGTGCCAACTACGAAAGAGTGCCTTCGACTTAAGCCTTCAGGCCGAATTTCGTTCAGCGGCTGTAAAGCTGGTAAATTGTTCGTAGATGAATATGCTCGAATAGGTGTTTCAGGCAATGATGCTACTACAGAATTTATTCTCCTAACAGGAGTTCCTCTGCGGGCAGTATCCATACTATCATTACCTTCTTCGTCATCTTCCGTGTCATTGCCAATAGAAATTTTTACACCAGTATCACTATCGTTACTATTCGCATGCAATACTGACTGAGCTGAAACCCGAGCTGTTCGTGGATGCAACAACTGGATGAGCATTGGCACCAATAATCGTCCTAAATCGCCTTGTTGTAAAGATTGATCAAGCCAGTTTATAGCAACTTGCCTTATGCTTGGTTCTGAATCGTAAAGGCTATCAAGAAATACAAATAGAGACCTAAAAGCAGACGTGGTTCACGAAATATTTCAATTATCAGTAACATTCTCCTCAACCGCTATTCAAGGTACTAAATACCCACATAATATTAAAACACGATTAATTTGTATACTAGTACCTATTTAGGTTTGAACAAATACGGCTGTTTCCCCTTGCTGTGTGCCAAAGCACGCTAAAGCGCTTAAATGATTCCAATCGATCACTCTATAATTATAAGTACCAGCAACAGAGTTTACTAAACATATTCGGTAATTTAGACTACAACAGTATCCTTACATTTATAAGATCTTGATACTAACCTCATCATCGGTTATTAAAAAACGTCCTATAACATCTTCACAATCAGAAGATGTCAAGGCAAGCTCATTTAAATGCCATAGTAGATTAGCAGCCTGGTATTGCAATTGCGTAGGGGTTTCATACGATAAAGTCAACCATAGCTTTTTAGTAACAATCTATAACAAAATATAGAAGACAAATAAGCTAGATTGCCACAGTATTGTAACTGATTTATAAGCCTGTGTCATTATATCGTATTATAATAAAGAAATAATTTAAATACAATCGTGAGATATTTGTAAATAGTTTGGCGATAATTAATTATGAGCGTTAGCTCAAACAATGATACTTACAGTTCGTAATTAAAATAATAAATCAATTGTTTGCTCCAGAAGACATATGTAGAATATTGCGGTATAACTAACCTTAAAAAAAATAGTGGACTTTCTCAAGAAACACAGATGATCAATGGACATTAAGGGTATAGTTGCAACCGAGTCGGATTGCACTGTGCGATCGTTGACTTGGGAAATATACATATCAAATGACTTTGAACCTATCAATGAAGGTCTTTTCTTATAGGTGGATGGTATAACTGATTGTGTTATATGAATTAAATCAAGAACTGCTTCTGTGATTGGTCTAGAAATGGAAAATTCATCGATAGTGCAAGAAGCAGTTAAGAGAGCATCTAACCATCCTGGTATGGTATCTAAAAATAATAGGAATTACATCGTAAGTATAAATGAACTCACATGCTCTGATACAATATTCATACAATCAAAGATAAGCCTATTAGTACAACCGTTAATTGGATAGCGACCAGTATTTTGTCTCATAGAATTTATCGGAAAGCAAGAAAATTCAACAAGTAATCGGCTGGCAGCTGCTACGCACTTAGCGCAGTCTTCAAACAGAGAAGATGTTACTATACACACGAACGAATTTAGATCATCTTCATTACTTGAGTGCACTGAATTTATTCTGTCACTTTCAATGTTACCCAACTCTGAAATGTCATGATCGCGACGCTGAATAATTTGACTAAAAATGAAAAGCTCAAGAAAATTTAAGTACTGATTAATACAAGCTTCCATTAAAGTTAATGAAGTATCATCCATAATATCGTTAGTGGTTACAGTCCGTGAACTTTTTAATAGAGTATTTAGGTCTTTGGAAGTACTAGTTTCGGTTCCGCCTTTAAAATGATCATAATCTTGCTGAGGATGTAATGTCATTTTACTAGCAACCTTTTTAGAGGTATCATCAAAAAATTGTGAACTAAAGTTGCCTCTACCTAACTCATCCTGTTTGGGCATCAGTTCACTAGGCGCTTCCATTACGTTAATTTCGACGTGTTCGCGAGATTTTAAAGACGGTTGGATGTAATTCTCATTGCCAGTCTCGCTCGTGAAAGAGTTCAGTGAAGAGGAATCGACAGAAGGCGACATGCTGGACTTGCCATTCTTTCGCGATGAGAAACGACCTAACATTTTACGACGTCGACGTACTTTAAGTTTCATATTTTCCACTTTGGCAATATTACCAATATCATCACTTAATTCACGGCTACTATCACTTTCTATCTCCGATTCTGATTCACTATTTAAGCGATGAGATCTATTCTCATCTAAGCTATTAGTTTCTATTTCGCTATCGCTAGTCATTAATTGTTGAAATACTTTTTCAGTAGTATTATCAACAGCTAACTGTAACGATTCTGCATCATCTGAGTCTGCAGGTTTTGCACCTCCGGGAATTCGTCTTGTTCTTTCGCTAACAGACAATGTTTTACTACGAAATGGAGTACCTGATGACAAAATCGATGATACACTTGGATATGTTTGCATTTTACTTGTAATAGGATGTGCCAATGCATTTGAAGGCAATATATGATTGAGTAACTTGGAACATAATACTATTCCGGAGTTTAATTCTAAAAATGATATATTACAGCAGGATCTATGCATTTCCACAATTATCATATACATTAATTGCGGCAAGTATAAGGTTTGAACGTCATTATCAGGATCCTATATTGACATAGAATACACAAAAATTTTGTTTGTTAGCAAATTATGGTTAACCATAAAATAAAGCGATGAGATGCTAGTAGCAATGGGAACAATCAGCTACACTAACGCTAATTTTTAATATACGTAAGATAATATCTAAACGCTCTGTTACTGAACGTACCAAGTAAATATCCTGCAGGAAGCTAACCAAGGAAAAATATTCATCGTAAAATAATGAATCATCCATTATCTTCGGTATTTGAATTGATTCGCAACTATCCTGATCGTTGGATATGCTTTCTAACGTACTATGACTAGTACAAGAATGTATTGCTCTGCCTAAGTAATCCCATAAATAGTATGGCTCAAAGGTATTAAATATTAAATTAGCGCTCTTGATAACCTCGTCTGCTAAATTGTTGCAATTTTGCAGCGTCGTACCAGACGATCGACAACGTTGTATATCAGCCAATTGCTTATTTTCATTTACTTTTAGGTATGATCTTAGTAAATTATGTACGTGATAAAGAAATCGTAAAACATCCATAAGAATATCTTCCACAACTAATGTACCTATTTGAGACTTATCAAGTAAATTTAATACAACACGAAATGATCCCAAGACGCCACTACGTTCAGCAGTAGTAATACACCCTTTGCTGCTAACTACGGAATTATAGCTGTCATGTAGCATTTCTTTGACAGCAGCTACAACGTATACTTTACTGTAGGCACTGAAATACCTGCTATTCAAAGTATCGGGATCAACGCAAGATGTGTGACCATCAGAGTCTTCATTAGAACCCATATTGCTTTTCATAATAGCTGCATTGACATTAGTGCCAAGCAACCAAGCATAAAATCTTCGATTTAAAGACATATCTCGTCTAAGTAACACACTTAATGCAGACTTTAGGATAGCAACAGCATCCTTATCAGGTAGAGTGTTTGTATGAAATAAAAAGAAGGTAATCAAAAAGTCTAATATGTTGCGTTGAACCAGAATATTATTATCATGCAATGCAAGACAGACGGCATTAACCTATAAAATAGATTTAATACGTTGGTTAGAAAGTTACCAAAACAAAAAGTTAGCATTATTCTAAAAATATTACAATGTTCGCCATAATATCAAATATACACAATAATGATCACGAAGCTGATTCTTAATAATGACTACAATAACGTACATGTTTTTTACAATAAAATGCCTCTAGTATATCTATAATTTTCAAGAATATATTTAAATAATTTAAAAATATGAATGTACGCCAAAGAAAACTTACCACAACCGATGTATCATTGCCAATGACGAACAGTTGTTCACTGGCAGGCCGTTGTCTATCAATGCAGGATGTCATATACAGTAGTGCTGGCAATCTAACGGTTGGTGTAGAAGTAATACATTGCCAAATTCCGGTAAAAAATGTCATTGCGCCGAGCTTATTACAAGATGAGTCTAATAGTTGCTTTGTTCTGTAAAGAAGCAATAAAAGAGAGAGTAAAATTGCTTCAATAAATGCATCCATATTGTGTATAAATTGTTAATATCAACAACTCTGATCCAAAGAATCAATATATGTTAGACTATACATTATATGTTGTAACTTTTCAGGTTTATAAAAGCTATGCTAGTTAGAGTGTAATACCTAGTGAAGTGTTCGGAACCTTCTTCTAAGCCGGGTAACAAGCCTAGCAAAAGACCTGATAAAGCAGGCTGTAAGGCTTTACCAAGCGGTAAATAGTAATTTTGATAGAGGTCTAATAAAACGGGCTTGACTTGCATAGCTGCATTAGCTAATAATGGAAATAAGCCAGCACTGTATATGAATAAATCTAGAGCTAAACGTTCTATTCCGATTCTTTGAAAGATGACATCATAAGTTTCTAGAGCTTTTAAATGAACACCACTAGGTAATGCAGGGTGGAGACATTGAGCCAGACGTTTACCAATGACTACGCGGCGTGGTAATTTTGTAAAAGTTGGATAGGATTGTATAGCCTATCGATAATTGAGAGAGAAAAATGATATCGTAAGACTAATTTAAGAATAATAAATAAAATATTATGAAAGATAGCATTTCGTAAAAATTATTTAAAGCAAGAAACGTGAAATTTATACGCGATTGTTTAGCAGTTTCTGGTGGTTAATTTAATCAGCAGAAGTTTGCTCTATCATATAGTATAATACATTAAGTAGCATATAAATCGAGTTATATCTCCGTCGTACAGCTAGGACACATGTGTAGAAATCAAATTCCTATAAACTAGCCAGCAACATGTAGCAGTGAGAGACAGGATTCTACGTTTAGATTGAAAATAAAACGTGCATCAACATTCCTCTTAGTCAATAAAGATTGGTGGTTTACGCCTTGGCTTAAATGGTTATAATTTGTTATTTATTTATTTATTACTGTATTAGGACGATAAGTTATATTGTACTAGAAATTGTAATTTCTAGCGATTTTTACAAGTAACGAATCTCTGTTTGTATTCGATATTGAGAATCATAATGAAGAAAATTAGGTAAGAAATATATGATGTCATGGAGATGTGTTGTCCAATAGTCAATCATTACTGCAGCAAGTAACAGTTCTCTAGATTCAACACAAAACTAATCTAATAGCCATTAGATCTCACTAGCAGTCTCAAAGTATCAGTTCCACCTTATTTCAAATAGAATTGGGTTATGTTATTACTACTTTTGTGATAAATTTAAGATACTATTGGCTAATCGACTGCTGTTATTAACGAAGGATTTTCGTCATTAAATTTATACCTAATTTAGAAAACTTTGCCTTGGACAAAACGCTACAACGAGCATTTACAAACAGCAATAGTTTAAATTGACTATCCTTGTAAATCATTAATGTTGTCCAATTTTTCCTTTTTTTATTTTAACTGTAGAAGAATGCAGATAGAACTGGGGCAGATATCACGTTTCGGGATTGTTTCACAACAATCTCATACTTTAACCATCAGGTAAATCCTTTAACTAGTGGTATATACGACGATTTGATTGCCAGGAACGATTAAAATGAATTCTGCAGTGGTAATTTCATAAACACGAACGATTTCAGTCATTCTTTAGCAAAACTGAAAGTGGGTTACGGAAATGAACTTCAATAAATACCAGATTAATGAAAGTTGATAGCCAGATATGTTACTAATTGTAGATTTGTGATATGTACACAGGCGAATCAGCTTGATTATTATAATTATTGTTGTGGTGGGCAACATCAATGGGATTGATACTTGATTTAGCCTTGTAAGTACTGCATATAAGAGGTAATGCAAAGTAATATTAAGTTTCAGTATGTAAGAGTCGAACTATTTTAGCAGCTGTATTTTAAGGGAAAAAAAAATTACACATTTGAAATGATAAGAGATGAAGTTAATATCATTTTTGGTATGTCTACAGTAGGAGAGATCGATGACTTTTATTCTCTACTCTATCCTGCAATGAAATGTAGGAATATACGAGTATTACCAGATGGTCAATCAAAGTAGTCAAGCTTATTGATGAAATGAGATGTCACTGTTGCCATCAATATTAATCTGTTTTTGCCCTTATTGAAGAGTTATTCCTTCGTTTCCATCATCACTTTCAACTGCTTTCCGTCATTGGATATTAGTAGAATCTAGTGAATTTATTCTTCAATAGTGCGTCAATATCATGATGAATATTGATTTCCATCATCCAAGATGAGACAAGTAAAAGTATTGCAAATACTGAAGTTGGTTATTATTCTATTCCAGTGTAACACAGCATTTTTAAACAACTTACCTTGATGACTTTGCCTAAAGAGGCTATTAAATCTGCCCATTCACTGGATGATTCAAAGCTCTTAAGAGCTTTATCCATAGCAGTAGCATACTGGCGATATCGGGCATTATTGAGTAATTGGTTATCTTCTTCCATGTTGGTTGGCGGTTGGATGTTGCCGTTTAAGGCTTGGAAGACACCATAAGGCGAAATGGATGACGTATTACTTGGCTACTTTCATTGATTGATAAAATAATTTGCAGTTAATCTAGAACATGATGGTAATCCTATCCAACTACAGTAGCAAACTGTCAGTGAAAGAATGACTAGTTTGACTACTACTAGTTTACAAGAGATTTTGAGGTCAATTTGGACCAATTTTTTGCACAATCTCTTTTTCAATTTTCACCGATCTCGACTATTCCTAGCCAATGAATGACGCCAAGTTACCAACATACGCGTTGTCAATTCTCAAAAAAGACCAATCCAATAGGATATCAATGTTGGTAACAAGGACGACTATACCTGTAGCTTTATTTTTTCTTTGGTCACAATCCACCAAAATTCAAATTAGATTTAATAA
The DNA here is from genome assembly GCF_000150275.1 of Trichoplax adhaerens. NCBI lineage: Eukaryota > Metazoa > Placozoa > Uniplacotomia > Trichoplacea > Trichoplacidae > Trichoplax > Trichoplax adhaerens. Next base: position 103,074 of record NW_002060961.1, read on the forward strand.
TTGCAATAGAAGAGCGCCATTTGCGACTTTTTCACAGGTCGAAAAATTCTTCAGCCATTGCAATATTGGGACAAAGAAGACAGTGTAATGACTACGACTGACATGGAGTGTGTCGCTTGTGTGTGTGTAGATCGACACACCACGTATTTCATTGGTAGCAATAAGGCACCGTATTTTAAGGTCATGTGGTGTACACAGTACTGTATGACTGTCTTGTGTACAATACTAACTACTGTATACTGTGCCTTACTACAGTACTGTAGAGTGACGTTACTTGAAGTGTGATCCTCCTGATCGAAGTGACGACACTAGTACCACGTAACAGAGTATTGGTACGTGCACCATGCACCACGGACAATACTGCACTATGGGCGTTTTATTGGTCAAAAGCGCATTGGAGGCTTTTGGTACAAGAGTGTTGATACATGCACCATGGACAATACTGCACTATGGGCTTTTTACTGGTCAACAGCGCAATGGAGGCTTTTGGATCTTCTTTACCTTCGTACTGTACAGAACATGAAACTAGAAATCCACAAGGAAATGCTACGTCGATATCGCGTCGTATATCACTTGATCATTGGTCTCTTATGCCAATTAATATACATCAATCATGGCAGTCCATCTTATGAATGCATTATTCTACAGCACCTCTATTTGCAAAATAGAGTATACCAAAAGAGCAATTTTCCAGTATTTTCTCCAGTAGTCGTGTGTTTAACCTCTTCTGCGAGTGTAACACTTGGAACACGCAGCCATGACTGTATGACGTCATTGTTATTCCAATGCAAAAAAAACACAACCACATATCTGGCATCAAATAATGCCACCCTCTAGACTCATCTCTATCTACATCGATGATCGATAGTAGCCTACTAAAGTCATAAACCATTCAAAAAAGAATAATAAAGTGATTGCTAATATAACCCTATCTCTAATCAGTTCACCCTGAGTCGTCAAGCGTGCTGCACTTGTGTGCTTTCTTCTTAGGTTACATGGATAGAGTGATGGGTAGAAAGAGGTAAATCTGCACATCACAGGCGACGTGGTATACGTAGTCGAGTACCAACAATCTTCGTCAATGCCGCTGTAACGTGTAAAAAAAAAACCCATACATAGGCTATCATAGCACGACGACGTGTCAAAACCCCTCACATAGCCTAACATAGCACAACTTCACAAGGATGAGAAGAGAATTACTGCATTTGAATTGGACATGAAATCGACTAAACCATGTGCCTGCACAAGTGTACCTTTAGTAATTGCAATGCAAGATACTTTCACGTTGATATCTCACGCCATTCTACTACCTTCCTGGTTAAGTTTGCAACCTACCTGGCAGGCCGATAGCAATGCCTACGATATGTCTACGATAGAGAAGAAATCAATCCATGATTGAACTCCATCGTACATTGCAATGATTGATGATTAGCATAAAACAACATACTATAGTTGCGCGGTATTGAAATGCCATGTGCTGCTTTATCATGCAGAAGTACACACAAGTAGCTTGTCATATTTCATAAACATGAAGAATTATAGTGCATGAAATTTTAATACTCGCGTATCTTTCCAACAGCCATTAGCATAATAAAACAACATTATGTTCAAGGCTAATTGTAACATAAATTGTAAAATTTAAAACTATCCATATACATAAGCTATCTTACAAAATAATAAGCGAATCGTACAATTGGGCAGATAATAGTACGCATTATATGATATTTATAAAATCCATTTTATCTACTGATCTGGATCGTTAAATATAAAAGACTCGCGGGCTGCCTTTAAAGCACCACGAACGTTAGTTCGTATTGAATCAACAGCTATACAGTGCTAAAGTGTTATTTTTACTGCTTCAAAATTCCTTACCAGTAAAGGAATATTTCCAACTGTGAAATACTGTCAGAAAATCGAAAGTTGCGAATCGATCAAAATAGTATTGACGATACTCAGTACATCTTATAGACGCACCTATAAAACGTATTAAACGGTATTTTTACTTCACTGTACATCGTATTTGTAGCTACATAACGTTAGCAATTGGATATAAATTAAGACAATATTTCTTACGTTAGAAATACGTACATCCGTGAACTTAGTTTGTGCAAACAGTAAATTAAGCAGCTAATTAAATATTTAATAAATCGTCATCATCGTCCCTTTGGTATCTTCGAGTTTCACGAGAAAGTAGCCTATCTGAAGATCCATCATTTCCCTATATAAAGCATCAATACGGAACAATTTATTAGCGCGAATTTTGGTAACACAATCAGAGTAGTCATTCGATCAATGTTGGGTATCGTGTCTATCTTGCAACTTACAGGTACATAATTGTAACCATCCGGGGAAACCCGCAAGACCATTTGTTTTAATTTGCGTCTATAAATTTTTTAACGAAAAAAGATTATTATACAAACTTCACCATTTTTACACGCATCCATATGTACGAATACGGTACCTTCGTTCCCTTCTACAAATGAAGAGTAAAAATAAGGCTACCACAGCAATCGAAACAATAATAGCAGCTACGATTCCACCATCAATTCCTCCTTGTGGAGCAGGTACGCTAATCAAAAGTGGCATTGTAAATTTCTGTTTATTCTACAAAAAATGTGAGGTATAGAACTTCTATTTCTGCTTACCTTTCGCATACAGCTGACGTAGACCATTCAAAGTAATATTTACAGTCTCCCGATTCATAAAGAAATTTTGGGCTACCCTAAAAAATTGGAATAAAGATTTACTTATACGACATAATCAATAAAAGTCAGCTAACCAAATTTACTATCTCTATTGTACAGTCAACTTTTTAATTTTTCATAATGATCATTTACCAAAGAATTTTGAACAGCACAGCTAAATAAAATGATAGTTGCAACATTTTTGTTTTTATCTTTGCCACATTTTTCGTTTGTTGGTAAGTGCATTTCAATAATATCACCATCAACGTAAAACTTGCGATTTTGTGATGTATTCGGACCTCCAATCTTACGTCGGAAACCGGTGGTTTTTGTTTGGCAAACTGATCCACTCTTACACTGATTAACATTTTGAGGAGGATTTAGATTATGGCAAACATTAAGGAAGTAAATGTAATTATCTCCGTTACTTCTACTTTCTGTAGCATTCCAGTTCTGCTGCACTTTCGTTAGAACGTTAAAGTTAAATGAAGGACTAGCAGCATTTTTTCCTGATATGATACAGTTATTTTCAGACGCTTGATATCGAGTACTAGGGCAAGCAACATGAGATCTCCAAGTAAAGTGAAATGTACACTTATTTTTATCGAATCTCAAAAAACTTGGCTTTCCAATGCCAGAACCGCATGAAAACTCTATTACTACTGATGCAACATCGACGCTCGATTTTGGACAGACGCTTTTACCACCTGTGTAAGATACTAACAATTTTTTGCTATCACCACTGAGTGCTATTTTTTGCGATGATGTGAAAGCTAATTCAGTTGCTTGTGTTTCGGTAGATCCTAATTTACAAATTGCAGCATTTGAGGAACAACCAGGAGGCCCATTTACGATAGGACGACATAAATTAATCCAGTATTGGTTAAAAGATGAATCGGTAATTTTCCAGCTACCAGTTATTTGTGATAATGGGCTAACGTCATAAATTTTGCCATCCCTCTTGATCATACAATTTTGAGAAAGTATTGGACATGCAAAGTGTGTGTTCCAATCAAATTGATAGGAACACTTGTCCATTAATTTCATTAAAACCGGCTTACTATTTATCTCGTTTCTATCGCAAACAAAAAATATCGTTGATGAATAATGTCTGGTGTTATCGGATGCACACACTTCTCCATTCGTGTATTTTAGTATCAATAAGCTATTACTATACGTTAATGACCTACTAGTCGCTAAACCTAATGAGATATTTTTCGAAGGAGTATGAAGGCATACACCAGAATTTGCACAGCCAGAAGTGCTGCTAGAGGTTTGACCATTTACAGGAGAGCAAACATTCAGCTCAATGGTATTACTGCCACTCTTAATAACATAATTATTATCCGAAAGTGTGAGGTGGCTAAGGGTGAAATTAAATTTTAAAGCTGGATCGTATACGGAACAGGTACTATTGTTGCTGACAATATTATTGCAAACAACTGATGTTGCCCAATGAAATACGTATTGGCAATTATGAGGCAGTTCAGCTATGACTGGACTGCCAAGAGTTCCCTGTTGACATGAAAATACAATCTTCGCTGACAGTCTCTTGCTTGAATCTGATGGACAGCGACTGCCATTGATATAATTTAGTATTACTGTTCCATCCGATGCAATTGTGGGCTTTTGATAAGGTCTGCCAAGACTTAGCGGTGGATCTGTACCCAATTTCTTAAGGCAAATTCCAGATCCAGGCGGACAACGAACATTACTGATTGGGTTTAAAGGCCTACACAAATTGATGTAATAGCTGCCATTTTGGCCTCCGATCGTTACAGCTTCCCAGTTGTCTGTAGATTTAATCAATGGAGATAAATCTACTGAAGACCCATCAGGTTTTATAGCAACACACTCTACTTGTTGCTCGCAAGCATATTGAGTAGGCCAAGAAAAGTAATAAGTGCAATTATTTGTTTCGCTTACATAAACTGGATGACCCTTGCCTGCGTTACTTGAGCACACAAATGAAATTATTGTACTACGACGATATCTTCCTTGATGACACAAATCTCCACCAGTATAATTAAGGTATATTGCACCATCTTCATAGTACAATTGTGCATTAGCATTGCCTCCGTTAAAGTGAAACTTTTGATCATTTTTCTTCAATTGGCAATTGCCGGAAGTGTTTCCGCAACTAGACACAGAGGTTGTTCCACACACATTTAAATTGTAAACGTGGTCCCTTCCATCAGTAACATTATAGCCGCTCGAAATACTATAAAGTGGATTAAAATCAAATACAAATCCAGATAATGGATTAACAGCGGTACAGTTTCCGCTTACGCTAAGTGATAGCGCACACGCAGCTTCATGTATCCAAATGAAATTATAGTTGCATTGATTCTCTTCGGAGACAAACAGTGGCGGTCCCTACAGATTAGATATCCTATTAATCATTTCGTATCTCCTACGTAATACTGAAAGAAATTGGAGGCATGTTATAAAACTATCTGTTAGACTTACAAATTTTCCTTTTTTGCACACCATAGTTATTAGTGTACTTCTTTTTTTTGTACCATCAGGACATGCGTCTCCATCGGTGTATTCTAAATATAATGTACCACCTTTAACATAAGGACCCCTCTTATTTCTGCCTAGATTGTAAGTACTGACCAATGAAAAAATCATTAATGAATAAAAGTTATGAAAGTAAAATAGTGGAATCATTTTAAAATTTACACAAAGTTGTAACGATTACAAAGATTACTTAGAGATATGATCTCTGGTAAATCGAGTTGCAAAGTCTTACAAGATATTTTAAAAATTCGTACTTGCAAGTCTTAAAATTAATTTATTGCTTACTAACTACTACACGTGATTATCATGAAATATCTTACCTATTCTTATTTGGTGCTGTAACAGTGAGACATATTCCTGAAGATTTCTTGCAGCCGTTAACATTATTAACCGATCGACAAACATTGATTTGGAAAATCCAATTGTTCTTCATTGGACTAACAACAGTTGCAATCCAGTTTCCGGTGGTCTTAGATAGACTACTTAAATCATATTGCTTCCCCTTATCTACGTCAACATAAGCACAATCTACCAAATTACCAATTGGACAAGCAATTGATGTATTCCAATGAAACTCATGCACGCAAGATGCTTTCCCTTTTATTACTTGAGGGCCTACGCCCACACCATTTATACTTTCATCGCAAAAAAACTTTAGTATCGTGGAATCTTTAATACCGGCATGGCTAGGACAGCTACCACCGTTAGTATAGTTGAGTTGTAAGTACCCATTATTGAAAATGAGTTGTTCATTGAATGTCCCAAGCGATCGGGAAGATTGGCCTATCGATAAGGAATACAGTTACAATTTATTATCATTAAATTGTTAAACGTACAAATGCTCGCAATAATTGTCTAGATTTTAAATTAAAGGCTACGGAGAAAATTGTAAAAAAACAATTTGAACGCATACCTGTCGTTAAGCATGCGCCAGCCGTATTAGTACCACATTGATTCACTAATTTCCGACAAACATTAATGGAGTAAAAATTATTCGCAGACATTGTTATCTTGTAATCCTTCCCGCTGCTAGCAAGTGAACGCAAATCGTAACTAGCTTGCGTTAATGGATCTTCTACCTGGCAATTGTTACCAGTTAATTTCTTGACTGGACAAGCACTAGGCGTAGTCCAGGTAAAAATGTACTCACAAGAAGGAGTTTCTCTAATAAACACCAAAGATCCCTATACAAGTTTGATAGAGCATAGTATTTCATAAATGATAACGTAAACAAGATAGATACATAACAAAAATAGCAAAGTACGTGTACAATCACTAACTACCTGTGTATCTGAACATATTAATTCAACCCTGGTACTTCTTCTAAAGCGTCCATGACATATATCACCGTTGACGTAACGAACAATTAAGTTTCCATTTACTACTTCAGGATTGGAAGTCATAACTCCCATACTAAAGGCGCGATTATTCTTGGAATCAACCTGACACCCACCTAAATGAGAAATATTTGGGCAGTGCAAATTACCAATATTTACTGGTCCGCACATATTTATCTTGTATTGCAAATGGGCTTCGTCTGGGCGACCATCAACAGCGTCCCAATTACCACTTGATAAATACAAATCCGACAAATCGTAGTAATTTCCTTTAGTATCCGATGTTATACATGAAATAGGCTTAGGACCACAAGCCAGAGGCGTTGCAAAGTTAAAAATGTAATTATGGTTTGTCGTTTCTTGAACATATGATACCTTCCCAGAATTTGAGTCGAAATTCATATCACATAAAAAGTTTATGGTTGTCTTTCGATTATCTTGAACAGAATTATATTTTAAACGGATTTGATTTTGCTCATAAACCAAGGTATCGTGACCACTTGTCTGACCAATAATTATTTCTGAATCGCAAGCACTCGGATTTGGGTGTGCTAAACTGAAATAGAAGTTCAATAACGAATTATTCTTACACCTGGTTAAAATTGACAAAAAAAGAAAATCACTTGGGGAAAAATTGATTGAAATAATAGCTTACTTTGGATGAGATTTGTTGCAAGTACCACCCCAAACCTGATCACAAATATTTAACTGAAATTTATGCTGAGGAACAGTTAGATTATATCTATTGTTTGATAGTCGTAATGGAATCATGTTATACATGAAATTGGTGCTATTGTCATAAAGCGAGCAGAATAGTCCAGATGTGAAATCTTCATTAATCAAATCGATACTGTCTGCTTTACAAGCATATTTGGTAGCCCATCGGAAGAAATATGTACAATGATTTTCCTGTACAAATTGAGGACTGCCAATCTTAATTGAGTGATCGCAAATGAATGAAATCACAGTCGAACGCTTAAATCCATCGTGACAAGGTGAGCCGTCGTAATAGGTAAGGCTGAGTTTATCGTCAATGTAACTGAGAGCCATATCGTTGAAATTGCCCAATCGATGAGTTACATTGTGCTGCCCAGCAACAACTTGACATGCCGCAGTCGGTTTGGATGAATCGCCATTGGCAGAATAACCGCAGTTGGTAGATTTAACTGGCCCGCATACGTTGATTAAGTATGTATATTTCAGAGCATTCGAAGTAACAACCGTAACTTGGTAATCGGATGATTGATTCCGTAATGACAGTAAATTGAAGTAGCCATTATTAGTCTTTAGAATACAACTATGACTAATCAGATCTTCCATGGGACATGCCAATTCAGTAATCCATTCAACGTCATATCGGCATTGCGACTCATGTATCAGAGTTGGACCATTATTGTCCTATACGTTATACAGCCAATAATTAATTTAATTTAACACTGACAATGAATTCGCATAGCTTATTCATAATTGGAAAAAATTAGGGTTAGAAAATAGTATACTATAAAATTTAATTTACAAGAACTGTTATATACAAGAAAATAACGCAGATCAATTTATATTATACAAAATTTTAACCTTGCTTTTACCACATCGGAAGGAAACGTTGGTGACAATAGCTTTATTACTACATTGGCTGTAATTTTGTTTACTTTCATAAACTAGCTTGATTTGCTGATTTACAAAGGTTAGCTTAGCAGAAGGTTGACCAATGCCATCAACAATTGTAGAACCATCCTGTGAATTTTTGGACACTACACAGGCGGATGAAAGAGAACCACAATTTTGTAGCGAGGATGATTGCGTAGCCTGTATATTTCTACAGACATTTATGTATAATTTCTTCTGAGATTGGCTTTTAACAGCATAAGCACCTACAACGCATAAAAATGTTTCATTTTAATGAGCATTCTGTCAATCAAGAATATATACGAAACTTTTAAGTAAATTTTATTGACTAATTATTATAGCAATAATACACGCTAAAAGTTTTATACAAGGCTCTAGTACAATTGACTGTCCAATCATATTAAAATTTAAATTTAAATTAAATCCATTACACTTTTGGTACTAACCAAACTCTTTCATTAGTAATGATAGATCCCTCTTCCGATTTTGATCATCATAAATATAGCATGGTATTTCTGTCGAAGATGGGGAATTTAAAGAATAGCATGCGGCAGAAGTTTTCCAATTAAAATAGTAAACACAGTTGTTTTCTTCTATAAATTCAGGCGATCCCTATCACATACAACCAATTCAGAGTTATTACAATTAATAAGGAAAATAATATCGATTACCATAGAATTGAAACATAATCATTTCGGGTATAGAAATTCGTTGATGTGGTCATATTGATAGTAATAATTTCATAAAGACATACACGTCAATAAGTAGCCTACAGCTAGGAATATTACAGTTTTACACGTTTTATCGGCAACAAATACAGTCATCAATGATAGCATTTGGACTGAATGTAGAAGCTACAGGATCAGTATACTAAACCTTATTTTCATCTTTTTGCTGTAACCCACACAGTACACTAATTTATAAGAGTATTGCTATAGGGAGCACTTATCACAGTGAGTGATCATTTGTAAGAACCGATGACTTACTAGCGTCTTCCCACATGTAAAAGCGATGCTAGTATTCATATTTGCATTTCCATTCATCTCGCATTTTTGATTGCTAGAATAGACCAAGGCAAATCCAAATCGATAACCACCATTAGCTATTTGAACTGTTGGTTGATCAGTATAAGAGCCGATATTGATGGCTTTCCCTAATGTGCCTTTTCTACATATTGCAGATGATGGTGGGCAATTGGTGTTGCCCATTCCATGACCACACAGGTTGATAAAAAATGAGTGATCTTCAGAATGAGCTTGCCATAATCTAAAGTTCAAAGAAATTTCGATATTTTAGGGGTTACTTTTAATCTGCAAGTCATTGACATGAAATACAATTGATGGATTATTGGACTGCTTTTAACTTTCGTTACTCTTGTATTCCATAGGATAGAGTAAAATTGAATGCGTTACAATGTAAAAATCTACGGACAATCAAAAGCATGCAAGAACTTTTGCTATGAACGACACTTGGTAGTATGTCGGTCAATAGCAACAATTTATAAAGCATAAAACTACTAGAATAGTTCGACATTCCTAGCAATTGTATCTTGTCACCATATGGAATGAATTTAAGATATTAAAGCATTGAAGGGATAACGACTTTACTTTCGATTTGTAAGAAGTTTCTACATGCAATTGCGTTGATAGCATCAATCTTGAGATAATAACGGCATCGTATCACTAGCCCAAGTGGAAGGAACGTACAATGATGTCAAGTCGACAATATTGTATATTGTACAGTACAGTACATCAATCATTAGGGACTCGTCATTTTGTAGAAAGGAAACTACCTTACTAAGGTTCCTATCAGGTCCATGCCTAAGCGTAACTACAGTATTCTATTTAAGAGTAGGATTTGCAGCGACCACTTAGGTGACAATACGACTTACGTTGCAAAGTACAACTGCAGCAAGTAAGCTACCAACAAGATCGTATTATATAATTGTACAGCAATATCAAGTTCTAACTCGTCCATTGGCCACTTGCATTCATTGCAGTCGATTGCCCCTATACTACGCTAGTATTTAAGCATTTCAATGGATGTATTATTCCCTACAGAATTTTTACTCCACGCTAAGATCAATACAGACATCTGTATGCATAAGATATCCCCTGACTGAGCAATGAGCAATGGTGAAAGGCCTATCGGCAGGCAAGATTGAAAAGACACTACAAAAATAACAATTTCATGACTGCAATCCTACCCGCTAAGACGATCCACTTGAAATTGATGTGGTAAGCTCTTGATATTGCACTGATCAAAAGCATCTGCCAAGGAAGAGAGGGCAACGATGGAAATGAGTAAATTAAAAGCAGCTTTCTTGTCCATTTTTGCAGTTTGCCTCAACACCAATCAGTCTGGATCAAGTATTGCTATCGCAACCACCGGATGAAGGTGAAGCCGCGGACGTTATGACTGCTTGGACGAGTCTGACATCGGCATCATGATGACAATGCTGGTACAGTACAGTACAGTATGGGGAGTTTGATCTTTGTACTGTGCACTGTAGACTGTCGCCGGTACCGTACTGTACGGTATTGTACTGTACTGTACAGTAGTACAGGATACACAGCTTATTTTCCTGAGTGCCACTGAAGTTAATCCTGCTGTACAGTGTACAGTGTACAGTACGACTCGATTCAAAAGTAACAACTTGTACTGTACTGTGACGTAATGGCAATACAGTCACACGATTTCATGAGACCACGACATGACCGGAAAATGACATGCATGAGAGGCATGTGACTCGAGTCAACGCTGTCGTTAAAATTTGTCAAGCAGATCATGCAGTCTGGCCTGTTGCGGATTGCTAAACTTGCAAAATTGAAATAGTTGCAATGGAGAATGACATGTAGTTATTTTCTATTTGGGCTAATGATACTGTAGCTACAAGAGTTCTACTGATTCTACCCTGAAGCAGCAAGCGAGCAATATACAAAACAAAACAAATACTATAGTAGCGTGTAAAAATGAAGAATCAAGCGCATCACATGACATGGCCATTTCGCAAGGAAAACATAGTAGTAACAATCGATGACGTAATGTATTTTCACTTACAAGCAAGCAAAAGAATTAATTGAGGATTGTTGTGTTTCATGAGAATAGGCAATTGGTCTACATAGGAATCAGTGGCTAATGCAAGGGATGTCAGAGATTTCGAGGTTCAAACTGCTTGTGAAAAGTAATTTGGCAGTTATAAAAAATAGACGAGAACCATCTACTGAACTCTCTACAGTACACTTCATGCTGATTCTGCACGTGATGGGTATGCTTATCCATCTCACTCTGCGTTTGCCAGTGATGGGATTACAAAAAATGGCGCATTTATTTAGCTTATAGGTTGTATATAGAGTAGCATATATATATATATATTTATATATATATATGTGTTATATACTAGCTACAAACCCAATGTAACCGCGCTTTTCCCCCATAAAACGTTTCATACTGTATTGATTGCTAAAAACTTAAAATTCTACAAACTCTCCGTTTGATTGCAGATAGCACTACATAAAAATCCACTTTTATTACTTACAGTCTATGCATATATATGCAGCGATAGCAATAGGCCCCTAACAGACGAGGATATCTTCATGTAGATGACACATAATTCCAAGTCACATAGCGCTTTACTCTATATTCATGCAATAGCTCGCTCTTTATACTGCGAGTGCTTAACTGTTACCTTACTTAATCTTCCACAACATCAAGTAATTTAATATGATCTAATCCAAGTAATTCATCGGCAATTGCTCCACATTATATACGACGTACCTGTTCATATGAAACAGTTAAGGAAAGCTAAAAAATTCAATTATGCAAACAAAATCAATCCAAGCTTATGTAAAAATGTTAAGATACATATTGACATTTTTCAGGTAGCCTCTACACTTGATATCGCCTAATGGTATAATGACACCATTCTCAAGCTTAACATCTCCGCTAGGATCCAGTTCTACCGCGCCTACATCTAAAGCATACGGAATAGAATAATTGCACAGTTCTTTTAAATTCTAACCAAGGAAAAAACTATTCAGTACAGAAAAAGACAAAGGCCTACATTTAAAGCGATTAGCTTTTCCTTGCAGCTTAGGCATATCGTATTCTTGATTTGCACTAAATGATTTAAAAAACTTAGAAATAGTCAATTTCTGCAGCCGTCTCAATATCCTTTCCATTTCATTCGCTATTCATATACTAAACACATGGATTTCTTTTATCCCTATGACTATACATATCGGCATAAGAGCATAGCCTATGCTTTAATAGGCAACATATATTCTCCCCACAGCTACTTTACATAATAGTAATAATCCAGTAGAATATGTATAGGTTGCTTCACACTGTAATGCAACCTAAATCATGCAATAATTTACTTTTTCAATTTGATAAGACTACCAAAACAAATATGAATTAAATGAAGTTTTTGTATTTTAGGGTTAACTACATTCAATCTTCTTTACTTTCCAAAGCGTATCTATTAATTATATATGGGAGAAGAAAGTGTGCATTAGCGAACTCCAATTAAATCACCACTGATGGTGCAACCGACAAAAAATAATAGCTTAGACTTATGACATGCCTAATAAATAATATCCTTTCCCAAATTTAAAACCTCTTTCCTACCGTGAAAACAAAAGGAAAACCTAGCCAGCACATTTTTTTCAATTTGCCCAATTTTAACAGGAATTGGGAAAATTAGCTGACATTTAATCCGGTACCTTAGATCAATTATGTTGACTAGTTAAAATATTTAGCCTAATTAAAGTTTCATTTTTTTATAAAATGAATAACAAAAACTTGACATACAAGCTCACTAAATTTTGGTACTATCGGTCGCATATCGTGGGATAATATTCGATCATAATGAATTAAACGATTTCCATTTCATAGCAACATTCGATTTTTAGCATTGGAATATTTCTCATAATGCCTATGACTTTCATGATCTTTTATCCTAAATATCTGTGGATATCGCATTAGCTGATGCAATTCCTACTGTAATCTTTAGCACATCCATGTTAACCAGGAAATAGAAAATTTCTGTGGTTAAACCTTTTTAACAGCTAAGCTGTATACTTTGTCATATGGATGTCGGAAACTTTTGTTACCATATTTGAAAATTATATTGAATTCTTCGCTGTCATACGATACAGACTAAGCAATTTATAGAAAAAGATGTAGGAAATTAGAGGATTTATATGGCTAACAAACATACATAAAATCACACTGTTAGCCTTATCTCTGAGCCCATACTTCTATATTTATATTTAGCAATTGATACAGATCATAAAATGGATCTATTCCAATTCTTTTCGTGCGTTTGACTAGCTCGTAAGCAGTAAAAATATCCATAGCATTCTTAAAAATAGTATTGAATTATCCATATTTTTTCTATTGCTGTAATTTTGCTGTTTTAATTATAGTAATATAAGATACTGTGATAGATAGAATTGCTGATTTTGTTACTTCAATTTGTAGAAAATTTTACAGAATAGACTATCAATACACGCACATAAATTACATTCCATCATTAGCCATAACGAATTACCTCTCACGTCTTCTATAGTAGCTAATATTAAACCCCACCGCTTCTTGCTTACTGACTAAGAGCAAGCGAGTCCTGTGATACAGTCTATCTTATACATATGAGACTTTCTAAAATTACGCTATCCAATAAACTCCAATTTTTTACTTTAATTAACTCGTCATGTATTCTTCTAATTTGGGATAGAGTTCAGTCTGTACATGCAAATAGTTTAATAGCTCTGACTACATTAGAAACAACTCACAGAGAATAAATTCTAAAGTAAGTTGCATACTTTGCATACTTGACTACTCTTACGATTTTCAATAAATAATAAAGATAACATACAACTATAACTATGGAGCTAACGGCTAGAAGAAGGCTAGCAAGTTATTAGCTGTATAATAAAGGTTTACGACTTATAATTCATTACATAATTAATTACTGATCATTTATCATCACATGGATTAGCTCGTAATCACACGAAAAATAGTGCCAATAAATTCAACCTAAAGTAATTGAGAGAGGACTATTTGATGCAAATATAACAACATGATAAGCCTGCTATTAAGAAAAGTTGATGCAGAATTTACAGTTATTGAGCAAATGGGTAAGTGTATCGGAAGTTGTCTGCAAGCTTGTTACATAAATACCACATATCATCTCGTAAGTGAAAGAGTGATGCTTTTCGTCCGTTCATTTTAATTCTAAACTCTGTGTTAAATATTTGTGAGGTCTTTATTAATAACTCTAAGAGAATACAGTATATATTGCTGAATTGTTAGCTGTACACAACTAGAGGCATTACTAAACTAGAATTCTATCGTTTCTAGTAGCTGATAGTGATATTACATTGTTGACTTTCTGCTAGAATTATAAGTTACTAAGATGGAATTTTTACGCGAATTTAACTATTTTGGAACAAGAGAAAGATATTTTCAACAGCCCATGTTCTCTACAGTGTTGCACACAAGAATATTCTGTAACTGACTCAAGCTACTCACTGCTGACATTGTTAGCTAAAAAGAAATCTATATGAGCTTGTACCTATTGGTTACACTAAAAATATACTTCAGTAGGCTATATCAGAATCCTATAATATATATATGTATATATTGACAGATGGCTCATATTTCCTCCTATTAGAATCAATAACTATCACACCTATCCGATGATGGTACAATACGGTAGCCTATTTTTGACATTACTGCTACATCATATGTTGTTGAGGCTAGACTTACTTATGTTTATAGTTCATTTAGACACTTTCAGTAAAATACACTTTCTATCGTCCAAGATAGGCTTACAGTAGCATAACATGATAGAATATACATAGCCCATACATGAAGTTGTTGACATAACTAGCTAAGAGTAATCCTGGATTAATTCTTACATTATTTTGGCTCATGATTAGCTCTGGCAATGATCAAATTAGCACAATACATCAATCAGTCTTAAGGCAGTATTATAACTTGAAAATTATTTAGTTTATTTAATATTTTACTTAATGCTTTAAAATATCTATCAGATTATGTTATACTTGATCATTATTTGTGGCCTGAAATCAACGTTCAGTTATATACCTGATTTAAGATATTTTACAGCAAGTGAAAATTATTAAGATCTCAGGTTAAGTTAATTCAACTCAGTAATCAAATACAGAATCTACATTTGGCCCTGTCCGTAATTTTATGATACTTACCTCGCCAATTCGACTAGCGTAGTTACATATTATAGATATACTCGTAATTTAATTTGTTAATGCAACGACAATCAATAATTCTCTGGCAGCAGGCTTAGTTTGCTTAACGGAGTATTATAATATCTGACTTTAAAGTTAGTGTAAATGAGTGCATTAATACCGATATACCATACTTCAAATATTGAATGCACCTATTTTAAGGTAAGCATATTTAAAAGTAAGGACCATATTCTCTACAGATTAAGAAGAAACATTAAGAAATACCTTAAAAAATAATGTGAGTACAGAATTTTATTTATGCTGTATCTTAAAACATAATTTTCAGAATCGATATCGGAAAGATTGTACAGATCATATTTGATCTTTGACTTCTACAATCTATAATACACAGTAGTTCTAGTGTAGAAATTGAAATAAATTATCAGCTTAGCACCAAACTACATGGGTGTGATCTCTATTCTTATACTGCTTGCTATTATATCACTGAGTTTAAATCGTGGACATTAATCTCTACTAAGTGGAGCTGCGCTATTTCAATAGATAGTGATGAAGTTTAAAATTTAAGCGGCATCTGTTAAAATAAAACAAAATTAATCTGGGTTATCATATATTAAATAGTTAGTAATACATAATATTATCTAGCATTTAATATAGCCAATCTTGAAATCCTATATGAACTGCGAATTTTGCAATTACAACATGTTCAATTGTACATAAATCAATACGTCTTTATTTACTTTTATCCGTGATCAATCTTACGTAAGAGTTAGCCATATATTCTGTAATAGGTTACGGATATGGCAATATGTATAATCTATTTATATAGCCAACTCAAATCCTATCCCAGTTTGCATTCTACCGTCATAGTATTGTATGTAAACAATATTTAGTGATAGTTTGGTAATCTGGCATCCTTCATATTTTACATCATGAAATTGTGAGGAATTTTGAAAATTACATTTAGTACTAATGGTCGAAAATTTCCTTAATTCTGATCGGTAAACAATTTGAATTTGAATTTATCATGTTTTATCATACTGATACAAGCATTTAGCATGTAGATTCTATATATCTCATACTCAATTTGAATTCCATCTAATTCTCTCCTACGAAGGAAATTACTGACAGATATTGTTTAGTTTCGGTAAGCCAACATATACACCTATAGTATAGTCATTATATCTTTTCATTATATTCAATTACTTAGTTATATCATATGTTACAAGTAAATGTATGCATAATTCTGTGGGATGATTTTAATTCCTATCGGCAACGGTCTTGTTTGATGTTTTGTTATTGAAAGATTATTTAAACCTCGGTAAACAGAAACGATATATAATTGAAAGTCTCAAATTCGGTCAATTAATATCAGTAACATAGAGGAGAAGAATAATTATACGGCAGCTATTAGTACGCCTAAGTTTCTTGAAATTGACAAAAGTCATATATAAACTACAACATATGTTGACCATAATGTACGCTATTATAAAATATACTATATTTTAATTCCTCTATTAGTTATATATATACATCTATTACTTACCATTATTCATGAATAATTCATGAATTTGGCGTTGTCAGTAGTCTTATAATTAATTAATCTATCCATCATACTAGATATCCTAGCCAAATCCTAATAAATGTACTGTCTAATACAACGACCAAATGCAACCCATTACCGATGCTACTACCCTATCAAATCACTTGAATAATGACAACAGGCAAATTATATAATAGCACGTCCCTAGAAAATTTTTAGTCAATTACATCTCAAGTGTTGTACTAAAATACCTTAAGCATACGATATTATACTAATGTAGAATTAGTTCGAATTTGATGTATAAAGGTAAATTATAATTATCATGCCTATCAAACGGAATATTAAAAGTGTAGGCATTGAAGATAGTTTTGAGAAAGCCGTTAGTAGGTTGCGTCTGGAGAAATGTGCTGCTTTACGTGATCGTAGGAAATGGCTCTCCTTGGAAAGGATCAAGAAGCACTTTCTAACCACTAAGGTAATAACTCTTAGGCTATAATATTACTTAGAGTCAGCCATAATGAGTTAAAGAATAATCTCCCATCTTCAGTCGATAACTGTTTAGGATTAAGGCGCTTCTTCTCTTTCGTAAAATTTTATAAAGAATAATATATTCGCTGTCTAATATATAGTAATTTATACATAATATGATGATTATAAATATTTATCGGCTATCGACCGTATTCTACTTCCTGATCTGTCCTATTCGTTGTTAAGCCTAAATCTGCTTAAAGAAATCATCATTCGCAAAAATCTCTGACGTTCTTCTTTTTATAGTACAAACACAGTGATAGATAACTGTTTAGCTCGATCTCGTCGGTATGATTAAAGTTTCTCAAGCTAAATAGTACTTTAAGTAATATTGCAATTAGATAATAAATAGTTTTAAAAACAAAAATAGAACCATATGGTCTTTAAAAGTACAGCTTAAAATCTTGTATTATCGTTAAGTCTGTTGCCTAATTATGCTAGTGTAAATGAAAGATATTCTATCCAATGTTTTCAATTTTACGTGTTTTCCGGTTAAAAACTCTAATCCTCATCTCAATTTGATCATGTTAGGTTCTTCGTTCCTTTCTACATACTTTGAACATTGTCGTTTTTTACTTAATGGCATTAGCTGCTCTATCAACTTGGATATGCCAGAGATTTCGTAAGCAAGATAGTCATAATTGCCACTGGTTTATTTATTTATCGGATCTTTTATTTTTTTGTTTATAATAATTTCTTATACTGATGTTGAAATATCAGCCTTTCCAATTGTAATATTTTTCTGATATTGAACCCGAAAGAATAGATTTTCATCCCATGACAAAATTTTGCACTATATTATTTGTAGTGTGATGAAATCAGATATTAGTTTAATTGGTACGGAATACTACAGTAGTTTAACCCTATTCTGGCGCGAATAAATCTCATCCTTCCAAAACAGTAAAAGGATTTCTCGATAGCTTACATTTCTGCTTGATTCTCTGACACTGACTGGAGAGACGTTTATCATAGAAGCAATCAATAGTTGATTTTCCAAATCTAGCTAGCTTTGCGTCTCTTATAGATCTGCTGATTAATTACTACAGTGACCATATCTATGCTTTGTTTAAAGCATACGATGCAAATTATTCTTATTTTGTACTTTATTTATGTTTACAATAACCCGATTTATGAATTGTGACGGTAATAATTCCATCGTATTAATGGATTCTATCTTGAATATTGCTCTATACAAGTCTCTTAATCTTTGATTGATGAAAACACTGATCAGTGATACGTTTATCTTAAAGTACTTAAACTTTAGCTGTAACTTTGACTAACCCATGAAAATATCTTCGTCAACAAGATTTATAATATTATAGAATCTAACAAGTATCTATAACACAAGTATAATCATAACGATAGCATATTTTCCCCTAGACATTTACTTTGATGTTCAAATGACAACCTTTGTTGGTCCTACCGTCTTCCCATTAGCTTTTCAAATTAATGGTAAGAAGTACTAGTATAAAATTCCTCTGTATTACCCTTATGCAGTCATCAAAAATTGCTTAATTCCTTTTTGCCTATAGCTACCTTCCAGCGTCGAGAACGAGTTTTAGAATATTTAGCAGAGATGAAAGCAGCCCTGATGGAATTACTTTTCTGTCATAAGAATTGGACTAAACCAGCAGGTTAAGTTATTATACTTATATTTTTAAATAAGACGAAAACTAACTAAACAAGCTCAGTAGGATGTACTTAATATATTTTGCCATGGTAAATATTTTAGGCCTTCCAAATTCTTTTGCTCGGACAACCGCCCTAAGATTACAAGAACTTATCGTTAGCATCCATCTATACCTTTTGCAAGAAAAGGAAAAGGAAAGGCTCTCTTTATTACGGGTAATGAGGTGTACACTATACTGTAGTAATTTCTTTAAAGTCAAGAATAGCAATTCTATTCTATGGAAATGTGATACATTAGACTTGGTCGTATTAATTGGCCTACCGTAGATCCCATTGGAATAGAGATAGTAGTAATATCATTTATCAGGTTAATATAGTTGTTTAAGATGGGACTAGATAAAAAAATTAATGGCGATGCGATAGAAACTTCTATAGTTATTACCAATCATACTGTGGTTACTTATATTTATATACGAGTATGACAGTATTATCAATTATCGCGCAAATTTAACTGTTCTACGTGAATCGGAGAATTAATTTGATAATGTTTCATTTGCATCTAGACAATCTATCACTTGCTTAGCAGCCTTAGTGAGCGTAATGAAATTATCCGAGATACTCCACTCTGTGGTGCTGGCCCTTTATGTACAAGAGTAATCCATTATCACAAGTAAGATACTATACAATTTATTAACTAGCATTAATAAAATCTAGGCAATAGAGCAATACAAATCAAAGATTAAAGTACATGTCGTATTTTACTTAAAATACTGCAAATACTCGTATATGTCGACAATAGTGATTTTATTTAGCTATCTCATTTTTTATCATTTCCAGCTTAATATGCCATTCCTTTGAAAAGCTTCGCATTATCCGTGAATATCGATCACCTCGCAGCATTATGTCATTTACCAAAGTATTTATCTTCATGATGCCAATTTTGCTATCTCCAACCTATGTTTACATTGGCATTAAAGTAAGTAAGGTTGTCGAATAAATTGGGGAAGAAATAGTGTACTGTATTTATTGCCTCTTGAAGTGGTTTAATAAATTAAAGGCTAGATTAGTTCTATGTCATTACTGTATTAAGAGACAACGTAGCGATTATAGCAAGTAATCTGCTACCTTATTCTATCCGAATTCTATGATTGCTAACGATCCAAGATGATGATTATAGTAGCATGAGAGGCTAAATATCTACCACTGTGGTTTGAAATTTTTTTTCTAAATTGAACTACGTAAGCTTTTGCTATCCAAATTTCGTAATTGCTAACGATCCAAGATAATGATTATAGTAGAAGGATAGGCTACTTAGCAGCTTGTTATGGCTATTATCAGATTATACTGGCACAATAAATAATTTGTCGCTATTTTACACTTACACTTACCTAGCTAATATCCGTAATACCGTCTAACTTAACCCTTTATTTCTACGCTTCTTCACAGAGGATGATTAATCCTCTTAAATTCTTATAGCTACCTGATTTTGCTATGACGTTATTTGTAGATTTATTAAATTAATTTTGTAAAGCTGCATAGAAGAGAAAATTCAGATATTTCAACGTTGTAAATCTAACCGTAATTACAACTTTTGATATCTTGTAGTTAGTAATAATTGAAAAAGAGATAGAATTCATTTTACTTTCATTCTTGCTCAAATACAGGCTGGCTCTGACTGGGCGGCTTATTATGTTGCCACTTTAACTGCGTTTCTTTTCGGCTGCCTACAAGCGGTATCTGATGCTTTGGACGATCCTTTCGACGGTATTGGCCAGGATGATGTTAATTTTAAACAGGTTTGACGGAATAGTTCACAACGATACCTTTAACTCATCGATGTTACAGTCTAATTAAATAGATGGAGAGTATTAAGTGTCAAATTAAGAAATTCATGCCCTTAAGTTGTTAGAATAAACACACTATAAACAGAAGATATCGAGCTGCACGTTAAGAATCCAATTAAAATGAAAGAGTCCATTATCTTCGCTTTAGATGATGTAGAACCCTAATTCTTGTTTAATTTCTTATTGATCCTAGTTTGAAAATTGGCCTGAAGTTTCATTATTGGAATTTACTCGCATTGGCGGCCAAGAAAAACGTGCCACTGACCATGCTAAAGAAGACGAAACCAGGAAGCATTTAGTTGATCAAGATATAACATATGTTACCGATCCAATCGAACGAGGCGATGCCATCCAAACGGATGAAAAATGGCATAGTATTGGTAGAGGGAATCTCATGAGCTGTAGTGATGCAATAGGGCCAGAAGACGTTGTAGATGATGTTATTCTCGATGATAATATCGACGTTGGAGATAAAGAATCATTAGAAAATCAACCTATGGTCCATGATGGAATGTATAGTTGGACATCACGTCATAATTTGGATGATATTTACGACTACATACATGACGGTGACGAAAATCCGCATGGTAGTATACCAAACATGGAAGTGCTAAATATACCGAACGATAATGAATCTTATACGCAGACTAAAAGTCCAAAGAAGCAATTACCAACTAAAGCAAATATCTTTGATTCGTCCGGTAAACGACGTACGATGACCATGGACTTAGCTCAAAGGCCTACAATTAGGAAAGCTAATTCCTCTGGAGGCATGCCTGCTCATTGGAATAGTCTAGGGCGCACTGTAGCATCACCAAATAAGCAAAGCAACGTTGAATTAGGTATTACAAACCTAAATCCTCCAGAAGTGCGACGCCAATTATCTTATTCTCCAACAGATTTTTCTCGATTTATATCTGTAGATAGGACAGTTAATACGAGTAAATCACAAGTGAATGGCAGATGTGCTAGTCCCTTGCTAACCCGACCAGCTAATTTAGAACCGAAAAGGTTATTATCCACTAGCCAAGTTCTACTACAAACAGATGAAACTATAATCTGAATGAAAATTTATTAAAACCTGTGAATGAGTAAAGTAATGACCTGAAAATATAGGCTAAACACTGCATCCATTGGCTGATATATTAGTAGCTGTAACCTGTAAATATTCCTCAGGACATTGGTAATCGGTATACACCTGAGATTAACCTCTCAGAAAACAAGATTAAATTCCAGAATGATAGCGATGATTTTCTCTGCCTGACTACAGCTGCAGTCACCTGGAAGGGTAATGCATATTAAAATCTAGTCCTCTTTATGTCTAGTACGATAACATTGATTCTTTTACTATCAATCTTAGTGATCTGTACAGTACATCAGAGAATTTGAAACTATTTATCTCACAGCTGCAAATAAAATGGTATCACGCTTGATGCTGCTTGCCAAGCCTTTTTATCTATCTAGCATTATCGTTATTCTTCATAACACTTGATATTCAACCTAAACTGCGTAGATTGTATCAATCAGGCTTAAATATCGAGAAGGATAGATACTTCTCCCATTGTCCGCTACGATATGTAAGCAATCTGTAGCTTTCAACCGCTAATTAATGCGTACTCAACACTTCCTTGGCAAAGCAAATCGGATCATAAACGGGACCAAGTACCTAACACCTCTCCATTTGGCACATCAACAGCTAAAATGAATTGTTCTGTTGAGAATGTAGGACTGTCTTAAAGACATTTATTATTCGATACGTGACACAATTCGTGAAGATGCCAATCGTATTGTTTCTTAACTATACTAGATCCGAAAAATTAGAAGACCGAGCTGGTATGAGCAATTCATTGTAAATTTTCTAGTCTCTTGCTCCAAGAATGACTATAAATGATTATATTGAAATGATTATTAATTGAAATCGTTCTAAATAAGTAATTCTAATAAAATTGATTATTTTAAACCATAGCGATTACTTAAATTAACATAAGCTTCATAAAATTGAATTCATAGCCATCCTATGTAATAAATAAATTATAACTAAACCATCATAAAAACTTTCTTTCGGCGTGCAAAGCTAATCGATCTAATGTAGCCAATTGTCGTCTCTAGATTATCCAACTATGATTTGACGTTTTATATCTGTCTATTTCAAAATCGTCTTATAGCTAAATATCGATTAGTATTAATAGCCAATTATTTTTACATTTATTCATAGTTTTATTTATTCTTCAAGTAACAAAATATCTATAATTTAATGGATTAATACAAGTATTTACCATGCTATGGATAAAAATAATCATGTAGCACCGTTATTATCATACTCGCAATGTAATATGAAGATGATAATATCCCGTTGCTAAAGTATAGCATATTCTACGATATTCCTTGTTTTCATTGCAAGTCCTCTAGAATTTCATATCTACCAACTCAAAATATAATTGCTTTCAAAATTTTTCATAAGTAATGAAGCAGGTCTCTAAAAATAAATTACCGGTGCCGAGTAATAACTTTATATATTGTAGTATTAGGCAGACATGTCTATAAAGTATAAGCTCATCTATACGGACTATGAATAGCAAACTGCTTATTAAAACTGATTTATTATAGCAGTAGAACAAAATGAATCGTCATGATAATAAATTCAAAATTCCTATCTATGATTCAAATGGTTTCAAAATTACTTCATGATACATATTAATACTAAAACTGTTTTACTTGGTAAATATACTATTTTTAATCGATTGTTGAAAATTGGTATGCTCCATTGCAAATTTACTAGAAGCTACTGATTAAGTATAGGCAATGATCAACGTGACCATGTAGTGTAAGCAAAATGTTATCCATATTTTGGATATTTGTTTTACGCTAGTGAAGAGAATTTTGCAATAAAATAGCGTTACTTTTAAGCTGAAGTAAACATACAAGTATACTATACGACGTATAAGCAAGGAGTTATTTCTGCTAGTAAAAAGCCACGAAACTACTAAGTGAAACTAGAATTGAAATGATTGTATTACTCTGTAGTCTCGGCAACGTTGATGCGAAATATACTCTAGATATACGATGATAAGATACCAGTAGTAGCATATTGTAATAAAAATTTAATTTGGTCTGTCTACGTTAAAAACTTTATGAGAAATACATATTTTGTATTAAAAGTAATTAAAGACTTATTACTAGTGCAATATATTGCCAGATATTGATAATTCTATGTTCGCTGAGCTTTGCTGGAGAAGGGCGATTAGCAGATTACGAATGCAGTTATATGGAATATTGTAATGCAGAGTGCTGCATGCTCTATCCGATTGGTATTTTGTAAAATTAGAAGTGAATTTCGCTACAAGTATTCTATGTTGACATCAATTATATATCGATAACATCTTCTATCCCTCAACTGAAAGTAAGTATGTAAGAATTATAATGTAGATTAAAAAACTTAAAAATAGAGAATGTACAATTGGAATTGGATTTATTTAGGTCAATTTTAGAGAGGATAAACGGGGATTTAGCCGCTCACAAGACTACGTTAGCGTAATTTATACTATTGCATTCCAGCTATAAACTATTCGTAATAAACTGTTATCGTCTATTGCAGATTAGAACATACTAATCGTGATAATAGCGGGCGTAGAGGTAGATTTATTGGCGTATTATTGATTAAAATTTAGCTTACTCAAAGTACCGGTATCCCTTATAATCGATTGTGCCAAGATGATAAGCAACAGAATCGAGATTAGGCACTTTAATTAAAATTAGAATTTCTTGATTGAGTAAATATTAATTACACGAAGCATTCGCTGATATGGGATCAGTAATAGTGCTTCCTTATAGTTTAATAGGGCCTGCTATACAATTTTTTAATATAATCATCATCGGCATAAGCTCCATCACGTTAGAAAAATGCAAAAATTAATAATTTATCATAACTCATCATTAACTCAACTGTTATTTATCTATTATCTATCAATATCAAGTTTTGACAACATATTTTACTTAGTTGATTGCAACTTTTAACCTATTCTCATTTTCATGAAGATAGCTTAAAACTAGTTTGTTACTAAAATTTAAATTTTGGATATTTGCATCGCCCATAATATTAGTCCTTCCACTAAGTCACAATTGGTGTAAGATCACTCATTTCCTCATTCTGCTTGCGGTGAAAAGAAATGCTATCACAATTAAGAAAAGTAATCCAATTTGAGCATGACCTAAATATGTTACTACTACTCAAGTAGTATAACAATGTAAATAGGATACCACCATATATCAATTTACAGCATGAAATTATAGTTGCAAACGAGTTTCATTTACATAACCTCGTAATATACAATTATTGAAGCGCACTTGCAGTAACAGGTTTATTCAATACAGCTAGAGTTTTTAATACTTACCTCATAAATAATACGTTTTTCCTATTATTACGCCAAAAGACTAATAAGCGAGTGCTTAAGGTACATATTATGAAAGCTGAAACCACAATAACAATGATAGTAACATGATTTCTAGCTTGATCTCGTGATATTCCAGTAGTATTATCTGTTGCTGTTATGACTGTGCCATTAAGATTTTTAATTTCAGAGCTGTAAATAGTGGTGCATGGATAATAGTTTTAGAACTTAATTTTAAAAGTTAGAGAATCAATTGATTCATTTAGGCTATACAGATTTAATACTATGCATCACGTAATGTGTAGCACTATTTTAGCAGTAAATATGTTATGGCACGATCGAATATTAATTTATTATATAAATTAAGCCATCAAATTGAGTAAATCTGTATCATTTTTACTTACAAATAGCAGGCTAACAAAGTTGGCCAGACTAAAATGTATTTACAATCTTGAGATTCGTAAACAAAGTTGGGCTGGCCCTATTATTTTAATATGAAGAATATTATTAATAGCTCAAATTCTTAATGGTTCTTTTCGTTTCTTTGTAATGATTATAAATGCTTAAGCATCATTTCAGGATCGATGATTCTATTTCAAGGTTAAAATATTTCTTGGCTTAATAGCGATTCAAATAATGAATTGCTCATATCCTAGAATAATACTGGATGCATGTAAGTTCTACGTAATACGATTGCAAAAGAAACCTGACTTATTTGAAGATAGAAACAATCGGTCAGAGCATAGCCATGTTCTGATTAGCATCAGTCTTAAGAATTCAAAGAAGGACGGATTTTATTTACGTGGTAAGCTACAGTAATTGTGGAATTTCATTCTTTACTATGTCTTATAAGCTATATTTAATTCAATTAATTCATTCTTAGTTCCTCGTTTTGGGTCGTAAACATGCTAAGAATAATTGGAAAGTAGCTAAATTTTCTCAATGAGGTTCATCCTCAAAGCTATGATCTGCAATTGTGGAAATTGTTGACGAGAACCAATAATCAGCTCTGTTACTCTAAATCTTTCGCAATTAAAATTGTTGATAAAATTAATGATAGATTTACTGCATTCCTGTTAAATTAGGCTACGAACTACTACATCCAACTTAGGATAAGTATATTAGCAAAAGTACAATATGCTAGTAAATATCATAAATCATTGATAATTATGTCTGTTACGGTACTATTCGATAGCCATTAACTTTTCAGTTTAGTCTGGTTATAATCGAAAATTGCAATCATTTGATTCATGTATAAAATTGAGCTGCTTTTGTTATGATATACTATGAAATTAGTCGTGTGGGCTTCTATCGCAAAGTTAACTATTCTAATCTATCAGCCGTACTGATTGCCGAATATAACTATCACCAGATTAACTGCACTTGTAAATACAGGACACTACAGCTACAATACCTCTTTGCTGCTAATTATTTAATTCTCTCCAAACTAGCTTAATTTAGCCAAAATGAGATATGCTACTTACTTTCTTTTACCCCAATGATTACACAGCTGTATACTAGCATACTAATATGATTTAAGGATACTTAATAGATTGACTATGTATTAATATCGATGCGTAACTTCCCTAACAACAACTCAATTTTAAAATTAAATTTCATTCAAACTTGAGGCATTAAATATATGTATCAATCGTTCTGTATTGGACTCAATCAGCATGGAATTACTTCTTTTAATCTATCACAAAGTGGCACAGCTTAACCTTATATTATAGTATTTTGTATTATGGTATATCATTTCATAGTAAAAGAGAGAAAATGAAATAAACCTCGGCTGTTTTGCTCATACCAAATATTGGTCAGGATCACACCGGAAGAATATAACCGTTGTAATAGTTTTATTAGTGCCTGGGCGGCATCGATGTTTTGTTGGTAAAATCATTTCTAGTATATTATGATTTCGCATATAGAATTCTCTATGCATGGTACTGCTACCAATTTGATGATGAATTCCATCACTTTCGACTATGCAGGCACTGCTATCTACGCAAGAGCTATTCCGATTTAATGCGTTCAAATTCTTGCAGACATTAATAAATAATGTCGAATTTTTACCATAATTTGTAGTTACCGTGATATTCCAGTTATTTGACGGCAGAGCAAAATCGTTGGCGTTAAAAAATATTCCAGTCTGCTGATCTACAGTGATGATGCAATCGTTATCCGGCAGTGGTCCATGCTGTCTTTTACAAGCAAGAATAGATGGCCATAGAAATTGAGCACGACATTTCGTCATGTCAAATTGAAGAAGTTTCGGTTTACTAATTCTAGAATCGCAACTAAAGTGAATTGCTGTTGTTGCTGACTGATTTCTACGTTGGCATAATGGTGCTCCGAAAGCATAAGAAACTGTCACTACCGATTGATCCCTATTAGATGGAGAAAAATTTCGTGACCAGGTTAATCCAAGTGTTTCAGTATTTATTTCATTTCTATCTTGCATGCAAATTGCAGCTGACGGTAAACAACCTTGAGGTCGATTACGGATTGGATCGCACAAGTTAAGCCAATATCGATTACCTTTAGCATCTACCCATTTCCAATCTGACCCCATAAGAGAAAATGGGCTTAGATCAAATTGACCGTTACGATTTCTAATCGTGCATTCATTTTGATAATGCAAGGAACAAGCATATTTGGTTTTCCATATAAAATTAAATTCACAGGAATCATCATCTTGAGTTATAAGAAT
Source organism: Trichoplax adhaerens (assembly GCF_000150275.1). Taxonomy (NCBI): domain Eukaryota; kingdom Metazoa; phylum Placozoa; class Uniplacotomia; order Trichoplacea; family Trichoplacidae; genus Trichoplax; species Trichoplax adhaerens. The sequence goes on from NW_002060961.1 coordinate 131,115, forward strand.
CGGTTTACCATTTCCGCCATTTTTATCACATATCAATATAATTGTAGTAGAAATTCTTTGACTAGAATTTTTAGAGCATACTGATCCGTTAAAGTATTGTAATGTTAATATATCCCGATCGAGAATCGTTAAAAGACTACTATCGACTGAGCCTAACGAAAGAGAGCTACCATTCTGTGCTAAACAGACACTAGCTCCAGCACATTCGGACTTTGACAGAGCTAAGTTTTGAACGGTATCGCATATACGAAGATAGATCAAGCCGTAGGATGATTGAATAACGTAATGACTCTCACTGAATTGATTTAGACGAGATAAATTGTACATGGAATTAGTGATTGCATTGTGGATCCAACAGCTATTCCATTTACTTTGTTTGCTAGTGCAAGCACGGTTGGTTCGCCACCAAATCGTATCCTGGCATGAATCTGATCGATTCAAATCTAAAACTGGATAGCCAATAGAGCCCATTCTGCAAGTGAAGATGATTAAAGTACTTCTGTTTCTGGAGGTATCCGCAGAACACGGACTACCTTGGGCATACCTCAAGATGATGGAACCATCTGGATCTATTTTAGCGGGATGATCAAATCCACCAAGATTAACTGTTAAGTTAGATCGTGGTAGTATAGCACAAGCGGCAGATCCTGCGGGGCATCGTAGGTTTTCAACCGGATTCAGAGCTTTGCAAATATTAATATAAATTTTCTTGTCGATACCTATCGAATTCTGAACATTATAAACTTTCCAGCCTCCCTGATTTCTGGTCAAGGGAGATAAATCCACCATTGAACCATTTGGATTTGTGGCTAGGCATTCCGTCTGCTCTTCACAAGCAAGTTTGGTCGGCCAAATGAACGAATAGACACATTGACGGCTTTCATTAATAAAAATAGGTCGCCCAATAGTAATGTTTGGCGAGCATATAAAAGTGATGATTGTACTTCGATGATGGAGTCCATGGCATAAATCTCCATCAGAATAATTGAAGAATAACTGCCCAGCATGATAGTAGAGTATTTTATTAACACGTCCACAATTATACCTTAGGGTGTGATTCGTTTGATAGAATTGGCAATTTGCTGACTGATTACTGCAATAATTGACATTTAATGGACCACAAACATTGATATTGAAAGCATGTCCTTTGCGATCAGTCACGATATAGTCTTGATTCGGATTATATAACGAATTTAGATTAAATATATGACCAGATAACGGATTTTTAATCCTACAATTTTCTCCAGCTGCTGACTGAACAGGGCAAGCGGCTTCGTGGATCCAAAGGAAGTAATAATGGCAATGATTTTCATGACTGATGAATACAGGAGCATTCTATGGTTATATAGTAAATTATTGAAATCTCAATAGTAGTAAAACTCTAGTTGGTAATTAAATTAAATCATCAATATATAATGTTATTTAGATTGAATGATGGAGCAAAGAAGAGCAGTTTATATTAAAATAACTGAATAGAGAATACAGTAGTATATCGCGGAGATTTATGTAATATATCGAAAATCATAGAGATGCTAACATGATACACTGATGTTATACCTACTTTAACTCCATATTTGCATGTAAACATTATCCTGGTGGTCTTTCTGCTAGAACCGTCTGAGCAAATATCGCCATGCGTATAAAATAAACTTAATAAGCCATTTTCGATCTTAATACCTTTGCTTATTCTTCCGAGATTATGAAATATTCTAGAACCATACATCATTAAAGTCAGGGAAGATTACATTAATAATTTCATGTTTATTTGCATCATCATCTCTAGAACTTTTAAATCAACTTCATACCTCGATTTATTTTTACCCTGTTGATTAATTATCAGGCAAGATTTTGAGGAATTTGGACAACCCATTACGCCTTGTACAGATCGACAAACGTTGATATAATAAATTTGATTCGACGGAGATTTTGCGTTTACAGCTAACCAGCCACCGTTCGATTTGACCAAGCTGCTTAGATCGTACTGTTTGCCAGTATTTTGATCTGTTATGCTCATTTGGCAATGGTATAATTGCGCTGAGGAGCAAGCAGCAGAAGTATACCATCGAAATTCATGCATACAATTGGGCCATCGTTGAATAAAAATCGGCCCAGAGCCAATGATGTCGCCCGTCAAATTGCAATAAAAGTGAATTAAAGTTGATTCCCGATTTTCCAAAGATAAATCACATTTATTGCCATGGGTGTAACGTAGAGTTAAACGATTTCGTTCATAAATTAAATTACCATTATTCATGCCAAGTGATTTTACTGCCTGTGTTCCTAATGTAACGATGCGGTAGAATTTTATAGTTTAGAATTATTTAGCAAACATCTTTAATGAAATTAATCTTATTTGCAGAAAAAATCACAAATGTTAATACGTTTACTTCTGATTACAGTAGCGCTAAAATCGTAAAGAGTTTATATTACGAATAAGTAACATACATGTAGAGCAATAAAAACTATTTCTTTGGTTGTTTGTAGATATTTTATAGAATAATAAAAAAATTGCTGATCTAAAATTTTTAGTTTAGAAGAGTTTGGGCAGACATCATCGAGATCAATCCGGTTATAGAAACATTACACAAATGCTGATGCATTTGTTTCTGATCACAGGAGACTTAAATTGCAAATAATTTGCTGTTACTAGTAAAATGATATATTTAAAGCAGTCAAAACTACTTCATACGTTCTCTATGGATATTTTATAGTTGCATGTGATCATTGTTAATCTACCGCGGCTACCTTTAATCCTAAATTACTGAAAGTCCTATAGATTTGATTTAATGCAATATTGTTTCAGAAGCAATACGTAAGGTTTCATAAAGGATCATGTATCCTTTATTTTCTATTAATAGTCAATTAAACCAACCTTTATTATAACTGCAGGCTCCACTCGATTTATCAGTTCCACATGGCACCACTAAAGGCTGGCAAATATTCAGCCTATAGATAGTTTTATTACTGACCATGACATTATAATCGCTTTTAAAATTTGAAAGTGACGATAAATCATAATAATGATGAAATGTAGGATCAAAGGCTTGGCATTGCTGACCAACAGTTGATGGAGTTGGACATGCTGCTGGAGTTTGTAAGAAGAAAATATATTCACATTGGTAGGTTTCGTGAGAAAATGTTAGACGACCCTAGCATTGAATCAGAGAGCCAATAAGATCAATATTATGTAGCTTAATAACATAAGCTTTCGCAAGAAGTAAACTCTATAGCTAATTTTTGGGAGGATACAGATTGTGTGGTTTATCAAGACATGTTGCGAGGTCTATGAGCTATAGGTGCGATGGAAATAGCCGCTATGAATGTTATTACCTAATACGATCTACTACAGTTTAAGAGATGATGAGTTACTTTAGGAACTTAAATTAAGGTGCCGTAAATTTATTTATAGGTAATAGTGCTTACACGAAGGTCGCCATGGAAATAAGCAATAGAAATGGATATAATTAAGAAAGCCGGCAAGTGCAAATATACCATACAAAACTATCAGCTAGACTTTAGCATGCAATTTATAGAATGGTTATTCGGAAAGTTCTAATAGGACAGGGAGTAAAGAATTAAAATTAATGACTACAGGGTCACATGCACTTACAATTGATGAGTATTTAAACTAAGCTCGATTGCGCTAATATAAACAATATAGCTATGAGTGAGATCCATGGAAAGCCTATTTGTTAATATAGCAAATAAAAAGTCAAAGTGATGAAAATAGCTCCAACCTCAACATCGGAGCAAATCAGCTGAATGGTTGTACTCCTTCTATATCGGTGATGGCATAGATCGCCATTGATATAGCGAAGATAAATACGATCGTTCTTGAAGATAGGTGGTGATGCAATGTAGCCAATGTTATAACTAATATTGTGAACTGTGTCGACTTGACAACCACCTAAAAATGGTGTGGAGGTAGAACAGAAAGGTCCATCGACAGGATTAACAGGGCCGCAAATATTGATGTAATATCTAAACTGGATATGGTAGCGACGTTCAGTAGCATCCCAATTATTATTAGACCTATAAAGATTCGACAAATTGTAGTGATTTCCAGCACTGTCTTGTACATAGCATGAAGTGGATCGAGGTGGGCAAGCTAATGGAGTAGAAACATTGAATACATAATTTCCGCTTGATGTCAATTGGTAAAAAATTATTCTTGCACTATTAACGTGAATAGCATGGAGATCGCATTGAAATAATAATGTTGTACTGGGATAATCTTGTCCAATTGAAGGATAATGCAATTGTAGCTGATTATCTTTGCTAATTAAAGTATCCAGTTGTCCTTGTGTCCTACCCAAAATCATCTTATCCTTGCAAACGCTAGCTACACTACTATTAGAAGTAGTCAATAAAAACATAGAGGTATTATTATTCGATATCTTTTTGACTAATGCAAAGTTTTAAAATATGGAAAACCTTTTATGAAATCTAGATAAAACAATGTAGTTTACATGAAGGACTTACCTAGAATCAGAATCTCTGCACGCAGAATGCCAAAGTCGGTTGCAAATATTGAATTGTACCGTTTGATTGTTCCCTATTTTCACTTCATATCTGCTAAATATCCTCCGTAAGGGGATCATGTTATAAACAAATCGATTCAAAGGGTCCTTGTAACTACAATAAGGTGGAAATGCTGTACCAAGCTTTCTTTTACAAGCGAATTTTGTCGACCAGGATATAAAATAGGTACAGGAATCTTCCTCATGAAAGAATGGAATACCTATATTTTCAAAAATGTCGCAACGAAATAAAATAACAGTCGATCGATTTATTCCATTACGACAAGATGATCCATGATTATATATTAAAGTCAGTTGATTATCCACATAACGTAGTTTCATGTACTTGAAATCGCCACCTCGATATTCTTGATGGATACCAGCATCATGAATTTGACATACGGCGTTAGATTTCGATTGATCTCCATTTGCTGTACCACAAGCAGGCAAATTAGAAGGACCACATACGTTAAAATAGATAGTAGAGTGAGTCTTATAATTAGTTACTCGATAATCATGCTTGGAATTCATGAGTGGATTTAAATCAAAATAGTAACCATCGGCCATAGTAAAACTGCAATTATTCTTTATTAGCAAATTTTTCACCGGACAAGCATATTCAGTCACCCACTCTATAATATACCGACATGCACTACTTGAATTAATCAGTCTAGGACCCGGATTCTAATGGAAGGAATAATCTAAATTTAAATCTTATTAATTTGAAACTTATATTTAGGATTTATTTTATGATAAGATGGAATATCATTCTTGTATTCACTAGTATATTATATCTTAATATTATCGTTAATGAATTATCTTGATTAATCGAATTTTAAATGAAATGATGCAAAAACTAAACAGTCACCTGCACTGATTTGTTACAACGAAAAATAATTTCAGTTGTAATTGGCCGCTGCATACATGCTGAATAGTTTTGCTTAGTCACATAACTCAGAAATATTTTGCCATTTCGATATTGCGGTGGATACATCGGCTCACCGATATTTATTGGACTTCTGTTGCTGTCACTGTTGATTATACAAGCACTAGATTGGGCTGGGCAGCCATAATAACGATCGAAAAGTGATCTTATTCGTATATTTCTACAGACATTAATATAAATTTGCTTCTGTGTTGAGTTTTGTACCAAATAGCCACCTGCAATAGCGTTAAGAATAATAAGATTAAACACACAAACACAAAGCAAAAATCAGGAATAAATTTAGTATAGAATATATGAGTATAGCAAATGAATTAAAGCCTTGATTTTCTTATAAATATAGTTACTGTCGTGGCTATAATCATGACTAGGTGTATTTTTAAGTAAAACTTTTAGCTTAATATGAAGAGTATCTGCGAGACGAAATAAATGCTTCTCGACAAGTACACGCAAAATAAAATAATCATCGTCAAAATATTATAAATAAATCATTTGTTTAGAGTAATAATATCTGTATGTGACATAAAGTTTCAACCTTTGTGCAAATATTTGCTAATATAATGACAATTATAGCTGTCATTTCTTAGCGGAAAATCATTAATTTGGAAAAGAGGATATCGAACGCATAGTAGAATAATTTAGTACCTGTACAAACTAAATTCTTAGCAAACCTGTTAGTTTAATTAAAGGGCTCAAGTCTCTCTTGCGGTTAAATTCATCGTAAACGTAGCAGGGAACTTCAGTTTTAGAAAACTTACTGGATACATAAGCACATGCCCCTGATGTAATCCATTGGAAGTAGAAAGTACAATCAATTTCATTAACGAATTCTGGCGAGCCCTAGGATAAAATAGTACGGATGTTTTAATATTAGCGGGGGTAAGAATTTATCTAAACTAAACTTATATACTGTATATTCTTATTATGATTTAATAGAATCCAGATGAATTTATAGCTATAATTAGGCAAAATAGATGATAAAACTTGAGCAAAATTCGTCAAACTCTCCTTAAGATCGCAATTACAAAATAAATTGTTTGCTATACGTGCTATAAGATATGAAAGTCTTTTTATATAGATTTTGATAGCTTTTTAGATTTTATGTTGAATTATTGTTATCAAAGAAATCAACACTTAAATCCACTTATTTTTGAGTTAAAAAACAACTCACTGTTAGACATGGATTAAAGGTATAATTTCAAATTCATGCTCTAACACCAGACCTCTAACCTGCTACATTTATAAGATACTTTTTACCAAAAACGCAGCTTTTCACTCATAATAATTCATAGACTTACTAATATACATCCGCGTGTGAATAGAATGGTAATATTTATTTACTTAAGGTACATAATTTTAAATTCATGCTGTAATAAATTATGTGCGATAATCATTAAAGTTGCAAAAATATTTTTGTTCCATAACCATTTTGTATCATTCTTGATGTACGGTACCGTAGTTAAAATACTGTTACATGCTATAAATCGCAATTTTTTGTTATCCACGGAATGAAAATCTCAGAATAAAGAAGAAGAGATTAAACTTTGACTAATAACGCTATGTATAGAGATACAAAGCTGTTGCTATTTAATATTTTTAATATTTTTACTAATAGCGTTACTGGTCACATACCGAAATATGCAGAGCTCTAAGCTATTCCATTTATAGGATAATTTATACTTAAGATGCAACATTTCATTCATACTTATGCATAAACTTACTAGTGTATTTCCGCATCGAAATAAGATAGTTGTATTTATTTTTGTGCCAGGACGAAATTGGCAACTTGTCGTGCTCCGATATGTTAGGCTGAATCCGTGGCTGCTATCATTTGTCAAACTAACGATTGGATTGAATGTATAACTGCCAATATCTTCGGACACAGGTGCTGATATTTTGGATACGATGCGGCAAACTGCTGTAGCAGGTGGACAATCAATCGTTGGTTTAGTATGATTATTTAATCCGCTGCATATATTTATTAGAAACATTTGATTTGATGGTGAAGAACATTTCCATGTCCTGTTGAAACATATCCATGGTATAAAGAGTAAATTTACATTTAATTTCTTATATCCTGAAATTAACAATCTTTTAACCAACAAGAATATACAATTAATCTATTAACGCCGAATCAATTTGTCAGAGCTTGTTTGTGTATTTAATGCTTGCTAATTCTTAATCTTGTCATAACATAATTCAGAGCTCTTTGAATCGACATTTTAAATTGAATATTAGGCAAAGTGAATTTAGGATTTTACAGTATGCTCATAAAACTATAGTTTAGTATTGATTACATCCATAACAGTCAAGCACAGTATCTAGAGTCGTAAGATTATGGAATATTCTTAATTAGTGCACTACCTATTTTGACTAATGGATAGCAATAATGATTTCGATTTGTGTGATTTATTAAGCAAGCGAGCATGATAATTTAACTATTAGCTATAAAAGTAGATTCAGAAGTAAAACTGCTTATCGATTTTGATATAAATTAAATTTCCGTATGTCAGCCAGTAACGATCTCTTTCTTATTTTATCAAATCACATGATTTGTATAATATTAATTCTACTATGATAGATTAGATAAACCTTTATATTAAAGGAAAATAAAATAAATAAATAATACTACAATATCAAGACAAATATCCCTAAACTCTTATTATTGAATCGACTACTAGAATGCTCAATCTACCAATTCCAGTTAAAATCTACACATTGTTCTAGTCTAGCACATAAGACCTATTAAGCCATGCACATAAATAATATATATTGGATATGTGCCATACATATGTGCAAGCTAAATATAAACAGCGAATTGAGTTGATGTCTGTAGTTAAAAAATTTTATGGAGCAAGCTCATCTGCTTTCAAGATAATATGTCCAGCTCTTTAATATTCAATTTCAAACCCTGAACTCAAAAATTTAATCAAAAAATATCTGGTGTTCCAATCTTGTAGTATGCATATAATTTCAGTTAAACAATCAATGATTGAATGCAGTATATCTGTTGTACAGTAGTTGAATTAGTGGATTTAGTTCATGTCCATGGATACGAAAACCTTAATAAACTAATCTATTCATATACCACACTAATGCAAGCAACTCGCCTGAATTGAAATAAAATTAAAAAAGACGGCACTATTCTCGAGATCTGATGCATTTCATGAAGTCAATCATTGCTTAAATAAGATTTCTAACAAAATAATCCTTCCTTATATCTAATAACATATTTGGATTAGTTTCGGCTTTAAACCAGAAGAATATATTGCCTTAATAAATTGACTAGCTATTGCCTTGAAAAATTATCAGATTTATGCGTAAACTGAATCGAGATGTAAGATATGGCTTGCCGATAGTAAAATTTGAATAGATTATACTAGTTTATTTCTGTGTGAGATAAAAATATGAGAAACTGCTAGCTAGCAAATAGAATATAAATTGTGAGAACGCCTATACTGCATATAGTTCAGACCATTCAGATAGTAATTTGCCATAATACGTATTGTTCGGTTAGCAGCTTTAGGCATAATACCATGATAATGAGAGCATTTCGAATTTTAGCCGCATTTTAATATAGGAAATCCCATATGGTACTTTTCAAGACAGTAAATTGGAGTGAAGATTGCATTAATATAATCTAATTCTCTCATTCAGGCGCAAAATTTTCAAGGAATAAATATGATTTCTGCAGTGCATAACACCAAGCTAACATTCATATCTTCCCGCTGGCTTTTATCAAGCTGCGGTGATAATTGATCGAATGTTAGACTAAAAATGACAACAGACTTTTGAAATTAGCGCTAATTAAAAGTATTACGATCGCCAAGGCGACAATTACTGAGTTTTAGTGTTAATTTCTAATATCGATTCTTTTGCATACTAAAAGGAACTAGAGCAGAGACTTTAACTGGCATGTTGATACAGTATGAACTAGTTTAATATAGATATCTTCTTTTCCGCCAAAAAATAAAAAGTACAGAACCGCAATATCAGAAACTGTAACATTAATATCATTCAGAGGTTTATGATGAGGACGTAGCTAGACCAATATAAATGCTCTTGTAAACTTATTTCTAGAAAAGCCGAGTCGCTAATAGTAGCTAAACGGAAACAAACTTACCCATTAAGATAAGATAGGTATTGGTATTTGCTCGATAGATTATTTATGAGACAAGTTTCATGTGCTTTAAAGATAGCTAAGGATAGAATGATCCATAATACGATGATAAATTGGCGGTTTAGCATCGTTGTAACATGAAGGAAAGTTACGTAAAATCTGCTTTTTTGCGTTCAATCTGCCGTTAATTAGAAATTACTGTCAACATTAACTGCTGCAATCTCTTAAAGTACCATAGACATACGAACAATGCTAAAAGTGAATAAATGAACCTTAGTAGTTTTTGGTCTTGGTAGTTATGTAGCAATAATGATAAATTATTAGGCGGAGTTTGGAATGTGTCCAAGAAATGTTGTGACAGTTCTGCAATGTAATAACAGATTTGTTCCTAAAAGCCATAATATTATGACGAATTCCATAAATATTATTTTTAGGTGTGAAATGAAGGGCAGTTTAAACTCACAATTCTCGCAAGTTGATGTTGTAGAATTGCTTATAAAAATAATGTATAATAAGTGGAGAATAAACATTTCAGTATATACGCTTTAATAGAATATAAGAGAATATAAATGTTTCGACAAATAGTTTATCCTTACCTTGGCACGAAATCACATTTATTGAAGATTATTATTAATAGTAAATAATGGCCGTAAAGCTATTTCAAAGATGCTAATTGGATAAATTGATACTTTTTACCTAGTCCTATATCATCAAGCATGGCCTTGATCTCTATGTTATGTTTTAAAAGTACGGTAATACACAATTAAATGTTTAAAATCATAGCTATAAAAACTTTGCAAACAAAGTCAAAAGAAGGAATTTAGATTATGATCTCTAATGCTGTATAGGCAGGTGTCAGCTTCCTCTGTCTATGTTATACTGTGTATAATCTGTAGTAGATTGCTTAGGTGATATATCTAACTTTACCAAATAAGCATGGTATAGTATTAAACTGCCGATCACATATGATTTTGTCCCATTTCCTTTCTGATTCAATATTAGCAATCATCATTTGCTGCCCCTAACTCAGGTGCCACCATGTAACTTCTTGATGGCATGTCGTATGCATCTAATATCAGTTAATGATTTATAACACGAATATCATTGTTATTAATGGCGCTGCTAAGGTTAAATGAAACAGTATAATAGATTTAATTTTACATCTGGTAGGTGTATAATCATGGTTATAAGATATTGTACTATATATACTAATATCTGATAGCTTTTCTGAAGTAATTTCAATTATTTGTGAAGACAGTTGATGAGTTCTGTAAATATAATTGCCTCCAGCTGTTAGAAAATATAGAATATTAATCCTACTTGTAACTGCACTGAATAAACTTGGCGCATTATAGAAGCTACTATAGCATACAGTTGTAGCATGATTCAAACCCTACATAATTTGGCTCCAGGTAGGTAAGCTTTGTGATAAAACAAAAATCAGCTTAACTCTACCAATTTCCATCAGAACGATCAATAAGGCCTGCATGACTTCTATCTTGAAGTCAATTTTCCGATATTACTACACCATATGTGATTTACTGCACGTATACGGGATACAATGCTATATTATATTCCAATGTGGCGTAATAAATTCTTGCAGAAAATCACACTTCTCCTTTTACACTATTCTATTGTGAAAATATACTTTGAAATGTTACGGTTAATAGAAGTAGATATGTACATGCCTTCTAAACGGCATCACTAATTCTCGCAGATTATTAATGGCTTTATTAATTGATCAGCCGACATCTTACTGGTTAATGGTGCAATATGCTATCTTTCTGTAAATGTTTGCCAACTAATTACCTGGCACTAAACAGAATTACTAAGATTACACTGGATAAATTTCATAACTTAAAGCTCCCTTAACGCAAACTAGCATGCAACCATATTACAGTGATGATAAAGTTATGGCATAGATATTCTAACTTTATCTGACTATAAACTAAGATAGTTATTGTTAAATTCAATTCCAGGATATTATTGCCTTGATTGGCCATTGAGCTATATAGTGAATATTTCTTCGAAATTACCATGATTAATGGTCAATAAGTATGGAACCTGATAAAAAAGTCAATGCCCAGTATCTATTAGACAGCTCTATCTTCTATCCGCCTCCATATTGATAGCAAAAATATGGTATTTAGCTAGCATTCGCTCTAGAAATTCAATTAGTAATCCCAGAATGGACAAGTTTGACTCCTTTAGAAATAATTCAGAAATATTTTATTGTTTAAATTAATTACTGCATAGAGCTCCCTAATACGACTAGTAAACAATGAGACTACGATTACCATTATTATGAAACAGTAAAATAATTTAGGCGAGTCTGCCATCTTTTGGCGACATTCTCGGACGGTGTCAAATACAATGATAGCTAATATTCAATGTTCAAATTATCAAGCACTAGGCAATCTTAGGTAATAGCACAATATCTTGTATATTAGATAATCCACCTATTCATTATCAAGATGTTCAAAATAATTCGTGATAAGAGAAAGACGAGCCATAATCAATATGCCGACAAATATGTGAGCCGACCTAGATTAACTTCAACATTTTAGCTGATACATGTTCTTCGAAAATCTATTATTATTATGGTGCCGTTCGCACATAATTCGATCAAAGCTTGAACATCTGTCAGAATAAACATCTATGACTAACAAGTTTTCGATATATAATACCATAAAGGTACATATCTTGGCGCATTGATACGGTCATCCCACCCCTTTCCCGCCCTTGGAGAGCTCGGCAAGCTTTATATACTTCCTCGGAGTTGCTCAAGTCATAGTTTGCTAAACGACTCACATTCCGACATACAAAATCAACAATTTTTGCCGTCGAGAGATATATTCTAGTATATTATGATAACTGGCTAGTTATGAGTGCTTTAAAATGAGCGTGGGCAACCTATTCGCTCCAAATAAAGCAAATCAATAGAATATAGAACTGCAATGATGTTGGAATCGGAAGGAAATTACTTTATCAAAATTTTAGTATGGAGGCGAGCACTTCTGAAGATAAAGTTTCTGGAAGAACAGAAATCCTGAAATTCAACTTTGTATACGTAAATTGTCAAGCTTTGAGCAAGTGCAAACAGAAAATTTTAAATCATTTACTGTAGTTAATAGCACCTATCAGTGTGATCCTAAGCTATTTTGTATGCCAACTGTTATATTATTAAAATTACTATAATTAAAGCTATATCCTCGAGATGACAAATGCAATTTTTTAAATATATTTGCATTATATCAACTTGAATACGTAGACAACCTACTCTAGCAAATAATATGGCAATATCACTAATAACAGCTAGGTAGGTATAAACTAATCGCAATCAGATTTTGTTGAACACAACAGCTAAACAGACTTCAATGCATTTCGTGGCATAAAAATGCAAATGTTATAGAATCCAAAAGTCTGATTAGTACCAAACCGATATCTAAATACGGTACATTATTCTGAGAAATTGAAAAGATACAGAAATGAATAATAATAAGAGATAAAACTTTGTAATGAGGCATAATAATAATAAAATCTTGATAGCTAGCATTACCGAATAGAAATAATCTGACATTCGTATTACAGTTTGCAAAATCAGGTAAATAAAATTCACCGTAATAACTGACAAAGGTAAGTTAATCACGAATTGGAAAGAGGTTTTAAAGTGCTACTGCGATACGATGTATTGATAAGTAGCGCGAGTAGTATGATTCTGTAATCAACAATAATATCGTAATAAGCATGATAAATTATCTTACTACAACGTCAAGTTGTTATAGTCGAAACGATTACATGTGCAGCACATATCAATGGGTTTCTAATTAATATTACTTTATAAACTTTCATGCAATATAATAGTGTATAGTAGATCCCGCACCATCCCAACAGGATGGAATCGATATCGTCCATCATTCGTTACTTATACTAATTTTGAATAGGAGACAACAGATATTAGTGAAAATTCTTGCGATACTTATTAATATCGTACATTAAGGATCATACAAAATCTTGACGAATTACGTACTAGTAATAGCCTAGTATCCTTAGGCAGTCACTTTAGGAATATATGATTACAGTTTTGGGGACTGCATTTATGCAGAAATAGATATATCATGTGCATATTCTATATGCTGCTAGAGCAATTAAACAACTCTTCCGAATATTCTAGTATTATTTTTCGGAATATTCATATGTCGAATAATAGACCAAAATAAATATCTCTTTTCATGTTAAGTAACCATCGTCGATTTAACTACATTGGCTACCTATATGACAGAATTTTTTTAACTATTTTGATATCGAATGTTGACTAAGCATATTCATTTTATGAAGACGCTATTTAGTAGTACTGATTATAGGCATCTTGGCACAATGCTACATATTTTTCATATTCATCACTAGTCATCTGATCGATGATTTTTTGATCAATATCATCTATTGAATAAGTTTCTCCATTGACTACCATTTCAAAATTGCTTTCTTCTTCCACACCATGAGGTTCATCATCGACAAAATTGCCACCAATAGCTTCTTCATCTTGGTCGCCGCTCACCCCGACACCTTTAAAACGATCTTCCTTTGCTGTTGGCTTATTGTTGGACGCTAGCTCATGGGCTAGCAACTCTGGCAATATACCCGTATCATGTTCGTGGCCAGTTTCACGGGTGGGTTGAGAATCGACTGCCTTATAGAAATCGGGCTGATCAGTAGAGTTTTCATCGTCTTGTTGATCAATGACAGTACTTTTGGCCATCCAGCTTGGCTTTTCCATTTTAGGTTTATCGTTAACGTTGTCTAATTCACCTTTAACATTCACTCCTACAACTTGTTCATACATATTGTCAATTGATGGCATATTAGGTTTAGAGGATCTGCTAGTATTTGATCGGTAATCGCGATTATTGGTTGGGGCAACATACGGTTCGGGCTCAAGTATTTCCGGAGCAAGGTTAATGTTATCGGCTGATTTTAGAATATCGAAAATTGGGCGATGTTGCTCATTAAAACTAACCAGGCTGCTGGTTCTCACTTTACTAGCTTCAATTTCGCTCGTATCTTCTTCAACTGGTGTAGAACAGTACGAGCACAGTAGTTTCTGTTCGATGGGATCTAACAACTGGCCAACGTCCGTATCTTCGTAACGATTATTACAGAAAGGGCAATAAAATGACGGTCTGTTTCTGGAAAAACTTTCTTCATTTTGTATTCTTTTCCTAATGTGATCTAATTTATACTTGATAACATTGATAAGTACTTTAAAATTGATGTAATGGAATGTATAGCGGCTGGTACGGCCATCAGCTGTTTCATTTAATTGCTTACTTTTAATAATTTTGTCCCTTTTTAAAACTGCCAAAATCAACCTTAACTGTTTCTGCTCCATTTTTAGCAATTCACGAATATCATCCTCTTTGATACATGGCTTTTTAATTAAAAGATCAACAACGATATTTTCTTCTGGGCTATAGTAAGAATTCATGACTGTCTTTACCAGCTTGATCAATTTCTCTGGTACTTCTTGAATCACTTCATTGCTAGGAGCAGTTTGATTGATTGATATCTCACTCATCCTGTAGCCTACTCTATCGATTTTAGGTGGAAGAAAGCAGTAATAAGAAAGAGCTTATGCGAATAGCTATAATATCATACACTGGTGGGTAAACCTTTTCAATAGTATTTTCGATGACCTACTAAAGGATGTGTAGGGTTTATTTTACATTTGATACCTTTATGCAGTATAGTACGAATAACTACGACAAATTTGGTATCAATTGATCACTATTAAGTTAACAAGCTTAGTTCCAGTCCGTACTATTGAATTATGGCAATCTATTCTAGTCGTCAATCCAGTATCACGATCATTGACTCGCTACGGTCTTTTCTATGTCCTTCAATTAATGCTACATTGTAAAGATGGAAATAATAACGTTTATGGTTCACTGATGAAGACGATGTACTGTACAAATCAGGATCGGTCAATTTTCTTGTACTGCAGTAGTCCATGGTAAGGTTATAACGACTAATTTTTAAAGACGATGTGCAATATTCATATACGGACGTGATCTGTTTGCAAGTGCAAGTTGGCTATCATGAATGTCCTAATTTACTCAATGCTATAATCATGCCCTATCTTATAATAGTCGAAATAAAGTGCTAGGATGATCTAACGCTTAAAGGTATTTTTCATTCAGTAGTAAGCAATTGTACTCGTCTAGATGACTACAGTAAAGGTTATGAATAATGTTGTAAATGCAAACAAACTCTATCTTACTTGCAACTAATATGGTATACTCTCTACATGAATGGGAATATGGCTGACAATTGGTCGATAGAAGGAATTATTCCACCGATCAAAGAGTAAGCCTATCTTTCTTCAACCTTATCCTGATAACAAGACGGATTACACTTTGCTCCTTCCATAACGAGTGAATAATTTAAAAAATCTAGACACCTATAGCATAATGATGGTCTTCATGGATGGAAATGACATGAAAATAGTCGACTTGGGTTCAAATTCATCTTAATCACCTTAAGAAGGAAGAAATTGGACAGCCTATCCATTCTCCCTCAATATCGACAGTGTACAAGTGTCTATTCAGCTACACTTGTGCAACTATCATGGCTAGTATCATACTGTCAAGTGTATTAGGCATGAAAGTCAATTTAACTAGGAGACATAATCCTATTGCATTGACTGTTGATGAATAAGATATCGATCGAGTTGATGGTTAACGTTAGACGATGAAGATTTACCTTGAATTTTTCAAAGATGGCTGCAAAAGTTGGCCAGAACGATTTGGTTGCCAAGTGAAATAGTTCAAGCAATATTTGCAAGAGAATAAGATGGAGCATCAGCTGTGTCTTGCTACTCAGACGCTATCACCAAGTCTATAGTAGACTGTATAGTTGTTCTTCCAGCGGTAAGTTCGTATCTACAGTGTACAGTCTTCGTTGTTAGAAGCATCCTGTACTGTACACTGTAATAAGTACAGTACAGTGTACAGTGTACAGTACTCTATACTGTAACACGGTACTGAGTATTGTAGACACTTTTGGTAAAGAGTCCTACTGTAAAGAATCCTGCCGGCAATATCTGAGTGTATAGCGCGCATTCACCAGCCCAATTCCCATACGTGCCCATGTTAATCGTATTGATATCCAAGTCTTGTATGGCAGAAATAAGCAAGATGCAATCATTATGGCTGCTGCATGGTGCCCACTTTTAGCTGTAGGTTGAAGAGATTTTTCCCATCACGACAGCTGAAACTATTCTATAGGATAGTTTAGAGTCCCTGTGCATACTAATAGAGGTTTCTCACAGAAAATTCTCTTATTGACAATACTGTAGAAGGCCCTGTTAACCTTTGAACAGCTTTACGATGGCAACGTAACGTGACCATCACTCCTTTTTTCTGTTACTCAATTGAACTACTCGATGCAATATTTACGTGGAATTAGAAACAACGATAGGCTTTGGAGGCTATTCGATGTTTTATATGTAATTTACATGAGATACTGCATCGAATGGTACTATACTTGAAGCTGAAATTCGTTCGGTATTGAAGATATTGCCAAAGAAAATAAAGAAAAGTTTTTATACTCAAGATTTTCGAGAAAGACATTACTGAGATCAAAGCCCGAGTCCGTCCGTTAGCCTACCGTATACTATAAGATGACTGTCATTGTACCCATACAGTACAGTACGGTGTAGTTAAGTATCGTACGGTGGGACTATTGCAGGCAGTATTTGGATATCCTTCATCAGTCGCCCCCTGGTCCACTCCAATTGCTCAAGTGCAATCTAATTTGTTGAACTTTTATTTCAGTTTGCATCACCATGGAAGCCAAAGAATCCAAAGACAAGATCGAAACCAATCGAGGTTGTCATTCTGCTCTTTAGCCATGCTATATAGCAAGTAGACATTGATACGGTATCTAGCGCCAGTGGTTGAGTAGTAATACAGTAGTGTCATTTTGCCACTTGGCGTCTTGTACTCTGCTGACTAGCATGTATAACCAAAAATATTCGTGTATAACTGAACCTGCAAGCCCTGCTGGCATTTATTAGATGACGAGACTCAAAATGATCCAAAAAGCAGCGATAAACGATCAGACACGACCAATACCAATCCAACTTCTGATCAATCCAGTTGTCCAAGCAGCGAGCAAAATGTAAAAAAACCAATCATGAAAACCAAAATTAAAGTCAGCCTAGCCCAAGCGAAACGCCCGCCAAGTGCAGTCGATCGTGTAGGTGTTTTTGCTTATGGCTGCTTATCATGGCGCATGGACCATGATTACTTGTTAGATAGACTGCAAGATGCCTATAGAATTGTACAAGCTGTAGTGATGATAAATAAACTAATCTTCTACTGCAATTATAGGCTACCAACGTTGTTGCCAAGAAAGTCAAACCGAATGACTCCAGCCGAGTGTCGGTGGCCAAGGCTTTCCAACAATCGGATGAGGTTAACTACAATGAGAATAAAAAAATATATTAGAAAGTCGTAACAAATGAGATGATAAAATTTTATGTATGTTAATTATTGGATGATAACAAATAAATAATAGCCTTACAAAGAGTGATTCCCTATGCAATTTGCCTCATTGCTAGAGCGAAGAGGAAGAAATGCCTTTAGAAGCAAAGATAAGAATGAGGAATGTCGGACGGTAATTGTATTACTCAAGTAACCCTGCCATGAGCAACCATGTTACCTTTTTACTTTGTGCTGCTGATGCCAATCAGTGCATGACTACTGTATTTTTCTTTGCTAAAGTATAGCGTGCAATATTTATAATGTATTTGTATGATATTGATCTGTTATGAATTTCTGCAGTAGCATTGTCTAAATTCTCATCAAGGAGCAACGCTTAAGGCACGAGTTGCTTCCGGATTATTCGTATAACAAATAGGAATGATACGTGTACTAACAGCTCTGTAATAGCTTGTTCTATATATGGATATACGAGCACATTATAGACCTAGTTTCTATTTCAACAGTGTTGCTCAACTTGCATTAGCGTTATAATCATCAGAACTGAGATGTAGTTTAGATCATTGCAATCCGAATCTGGTATCCATGACATGCTACTATCTTATACTTGTATAGAACATAGCTGATAATACAGGGATCTTCCACGCCAATGATAAATTATGCTGTGTATTGTTACCTTTAGTTTCACACCTACGTCTTCCGGACCCAATTCATTTGGCAAGACAAATCAGGGATTTGTTGACACAGGACGATTATGGAAGAAGAAGATGGAAGATATCGGTAAAGACGTAAATGAGAAATAAAGACTATCCTCCATCATTAAAGTTCTTGCCACTAAGCAACGTCATGGTACTCAAACTATGGTCTACGTCTCTCGTCTACTTTACTGTATAGAATTAATTTTTACATTGGTTATTTGTAGTTATCGCATCTTTATAGACCGTACTGCATAACGAATTTGAAAATAGATAGCATCATTATCCTTGTGACGCTAAACAGTATTGCAAATTAAGGAGATGTACTAGAATGGGCATCAACAATTACTTTTAAATGTCATTTCGTAAATGGTATAGTGGTTTACTAGTATTATATTATATTGCAGACGCTCAAGTCAGCAGTATAAAGATAGCAATTATATATTTGATAATGAAAGCAATTGGAATTTGCCTAGTTGTTAAACTTCTATAAATAGAAGCTCCATATCAACTACCGGAAGCTATACCTTTTAGGTATAGTGCATTGGTTAGTTGATTGCATTTTACTAAATTTGACTAGGTTATACTATATTGAAAGTTCCGCTATTTATAAACTAAACTTAACTTTGCTCGTTTGTATTTGCTCACGTAAGCATTCATATGTAGATGGTTTGCTTCTTTCTGCTCGGTATCAGGCAGGCTATAATTCTTCTCAATTCTAGTAGTATTTGTATCAGCAGGGATTGGGGTAGTATTCACAGTCATCATTCGATGTGAATCATCCATGGGAGCAACTACAGTAATATATATATTTTAATATTTGTAATATGAATTTCTTACTGTAAAATTCCTCTATATTATATTTGCTATGGACACCAGCATATCTTGAATTAAAGTCGATTTAAACCACTGTCTTATTTAATGATTTCGATTGTACTGTGGCATACTGTGGTAATATTTGACATAGATTGAAACCATGTAATGAAGCAATGCAGCAATTTCAAATGCTTCATTGGAGTCATAACGTGAAATGCTGCTATGTTTATTTCAGTTATTATTATTTCTTAATCTATGCTTGTAACACATACGCGTATGTAATTTTGGAAATGATAGGCGAACCAAGTATAGTATATGGATATCCTAATAGGGTAGTACTCTTGCATGTTAGCAAAGCATCATAAGGAGATACCTCAATTCGCAAATAGATTGGTAAATAGCGACAAGGATAGATATCTCTATTCGTAGAGTAAATTATTCTTTATATCTCTGCAGAATAGTAAGCTTTAACATTAAGAATTGATAAGTAGTTTTTATCGAGTAACCGCAAAGTGATATACTAAAATTAAAGTCTAGTAAAATCATTGTCTCCCTGATTAAAACTTTCTACATATTCTGCAAGAAAGCCCCATAGCAATTGAAATGTCCTTGCAACTGGAGTTCTTACAGTAGTTTACCATCTTGACTTGGACAATCGGACGTTGGGACGACACTGGTCGAAATCATTGAGCATGTGCTTGCAAGCCTTCATACGGAACTCCCTTGCGTATTCTTCGTACTGTACAGACCGGCTTTGCAAATTGGACAGAGTTTTATATAAGTACTGAGTCTCGCTTGAGCCCGTGCTATTACGCTTAACTGGCCAGTGTCGATAGGTTTTGCTAAGGATGGCTGCTTAGCTTGCACAGTTAATTAATGAATGTGCTGCATGCTCAAGCAAACCGTCATCGAGTGGAGATCTAAGAACAGTTTTAGTAACTTTACATTGCCTTAAGTATGGTCTTAACTAAATCTTACCAACGCTATCAGCCTGCTGGTGTATTTGGTGTAATTGCTAGTCCTAACGCCAACATCTTAAGCTATCGCGATCAATCCAATGTTATTGTTGCACCAGCTCTGGAAGACGTCTACATTTGGGATATTCGATTGGGTCGTAAGGTAGGATCTAGTTAGTAGGCAATGAGATATAATTCATCGATTAGATATTTCATGCTTTGTTCATCAATGATTTTACTCGTTCTTAGCTAGCGGTATATCATGGAGATCAAAATGCAGAAGTAACCGCTCTTGCAAATAGCTCAAACTGGGTCCACATTGCAGTAGGGTAATTAATTAACTATCAATATTGTTAGGCCGTATACAGGGAAAAGAGATTAGTCAATGATACAATTGGTTACGTTGACAACGATACCGTAGCAAATTGACCTATTGCTACAAAAAAAATCATTTGATCATCAGTTGCAAAATAGCAAATATTGAAGGTTACTTATACTTGTTGCAATAACATAGTTGATACTATTCGTCTTTATGCATATCCAGCTACAATGATGGCACCATTAAATTATGGAATACAAATGATGGCAGCAGCAAAGTCACTTTAAGGTATGCTATGCAAAATGAAGATAGACTAATTTTATACAGTAATAATACAACTATAAATATTGCATATAACGATAGCTGCAGCTACGATTATATCTCTTTTCTGACGTACTCGTGTGCGTATTTAGCGGGCACAAATCTGCTATAACGGTATTAAAGTACGATACGACCAATACAAGGCTGGTTAGTGGCAGCAAGGTAAAATAGATTTTGCTTTCCTATCTAGACTTTTGTAATCGTATAGCACTTTCAGGGATCGTTAATAAATTAGTAATAATATAGAAATACATACTTACTTGATTCCAAGTATTTTCTCGTATATGGATATTTAAATGTAAGCATGTAAGGATAAATTCATAATTGGCTTTACTAACAAATCTCAAATATAGGACAGCAATGTTATATTATGGGATGTTGTCAATGAAACAGGATTATTCCGTTTAAAAGGTCATAAAGATGCCATTACCCAATGTTGCTTTCTACGGAATGCAAATGTTCTCATTACCAGGTATCACCAAGTTGATATGATTTACTACTATCCTTGTATCCACAATAGATCAGTTGAATGTCAAAGCTACTAACTAACATTATCTTTACTTGATATTATAGTTCCAAAGATTCAATGCTTAAATTTTGGGACTTAGATACGCAGCATTGCTATCATACTTTACTTGGGCATCGTAGTGAAGTTTGGGATTTTGTTTTGCTTCGTAATCAAACACGTCTGATATCTGGATGCAGCGATAGCCAACTCAGAGTATGGGATCTCGTATATAATAAGCACGATCAGACTAAGGTTTGAAATTACCCTTTACTAATCTAATCAATTTATCCGAAATTTTGCTGCATATTAATTCTATGTATATGTCACTGCCTAAAGATGCAACATGAAGGGAATCAAGAAAGTAAAAAAGATGAGGAAACCGTGAATGGTGCTGTTGCCTGCCAATACAAGGGATCTTTGATGAGGCAGAGTAAAGAGAGACTAATAACAATCTTATCTGATGAAGCAGTACTAGGATGCCTGGTAATTGTGATACATTTAGAAGTGATCAATAAAACACTTTTGCAAGCATATGTTTTCTTTCGTGATAATTTCCTATAGGCCGCTGATGCACAACTGGAGATATTTAGAATTCGTAATGATCAAGAAATCAAAGCGCACGTTAAAAGACGTATGAAAAGGATTGCTAAAAAATCAAAGTAGGTGACAATATATAAATTTTAATCCCATGTAAATCGATAACTAAAAAGCAACGATATCTCTCCATGATTATTTTTTGCTAGGGATAATGCCGAATCCTCTGAAGTGGTATTTCTTTAATGCTGATTTATTAGCACTACTACAATAATTTCCTTACACATATGTAATCGATACTTATTTTTAGACTCTTCTGCAACCGACCTTAGAAGATGAATATTACAGAATATATGCTATCCGCTGTGATGCTAAAATTAGGTTTGTCAAACTGATATGTAACATTTATTATAATATTCGTGAAATTAACGGGTCATTTTACTTCTAGATCGTTCCTTTTGCTGCCAGATGAAGCAGTAGACAATAGTTTAAAGGTAATCAACTTATACCAACCAATAAATAAATTATCAATTATGCATTATACAGTATATGCATTTATCTTGGGGAATAGGTTTTATTATTACTAAATAACAATAGCTTAGAAATTCAACAAATTAATTACGGAGTAAAAGCCATTCAATGCAAGGTTACAAATAATTTACATGCTCTTGGCCACAGAACAGTTATAAGGTAAACTCGAAGAAATACCGCTTTTATGTCGTATTAATTAATATACTTATTCCCATTTACCTTTGGCACGCTAGGTCAGTAGCGTTTAGTGGTGATGGTCGATACGTTGCTTCTGGCGCTTCAGAATCTGTCAAAATCTGGAACAGGTAAAGCAAGTGTCTGAATATAATCGATACAAAATAATAGCAGCCTGTTGTATATAGTTCTAATAGCGAGAATTTCGGGCATTTTGTCAATCTAGTTCTAGTCATCAAAGTATACGAACATTACCTTCGGGTTACGTTTTAAGTATGTTCTTTGCACCTGGCGATAGGCAAATAATTGTTGGAACAAGGGTAAGCAGGATTTGACAAACTGAATTTAATAAGTGTATGAGGTGAGCATTGACTGTATAAGTTTTAATCATCCAACATTAGAGTGGCGAAATACAAATTTTCGATATAGCTTCTGGTTTAATGTTGGAAACAGTTCAAGCTCATTCCAAGAATGTTTGGTCGATGTGTTTAAATCCTGACAAGGTTGGAACGACAAACATTTCTTTTTAGCAAGCTATTATTTAATTATTAATTCTTTCGCCTTCGATATCATCAGAGGGGTTTCGTTTCTGGTGGAGCCGATCAAAATGTTCAATTTTGGGAATTTGAACTTATCTCCGATGAAAAGTTTTCCAGTTCTAGGTTATTTTAATCGTCATAGTTATCTCTGTACAACTTTCAAGTAATTGAGATCAAGAAATCTAATATTCCTATTATTTCAATGATGTTATAGTAAGCGATTGTCCATCACGCTAATCAGAACTTTGCAAATGTCAGAAGATGTTCTGGCCGTGAAGTACAGGTAGTGAATCATCATATGTAGGTCATTCTAAGTCTTTATTTAACGATATTTTTATTTGTTCAGCCCTGATCAAAGGCTTTTAGGTGTTGCCCTTTTAGATTGCACTGTTAAGATATTCTATTCGGATACCTTAAAGGTAACGTCCCTATAGTTTATTGTGCAATAGAATTATTTAATTAGTAACTCCTTGTTGTCATGTTTTAGTTCTTCCTGTCGCTATATGGCCATAAGCTACCCGTCTTGTCTATGGATATATCTTCCGTAAGTGAGACAGGATGATTATTTTGGTGTAGCTGCCTTTCTGTAGTCACTCTTGTCATAGTGATCTCATTATACCTAGGATAGCACGTTAATCGCTACTGCATCTAGTGATAAGAACGTCAAATTATGGGGTTTGGATTTTGGTGATTGTCATAAGTCGATCTTTGCTCATGATGACAGGTACAATATTGTTGCTATCTCTTATATTCGTTCCTTGTATTATTCAGACTGTACTTCTTCTTCTCTTTTCTTTCATTACTAGCATAACAACCGTGCAGGTAAATTTTTTGTTGTTTACTGGTTCAGCGCTATCATTCATAAAAAAATTAATAATCAAAGGCCTCTCCTTATCTTATCTAGTTTATTCCCCGAACTCACTTGTTTTTTACTGCAAGTAAAGATCAAACCATCAAGTACTGGGATGGTGATAAGTTTGAATATATTACTGCTATGAAGGTCTATCTTATTTATACAATTTTATTTTACATTTGGATTCGAAAATAGGAAGAAAATTACATCTTATAGCTTTACTAAAGTGAAATTATCGCATTATTTACGTTGTTACAGGGTCACCATGGTGAAATCTGGAGTATAGCAGTTAGTCCAAATGGCAATTTTTTGGTTAGTTACTTCATTATAAGTTATGGATAGAGTTATTGCTAATGATTTTACAACGGATAACTTTAAATTTTAACTTATTCAATTGTTTAAATTTAGGTTAGTAGTTCCCACGACCGTTCGCTACGCATGTGGGAGCGTTCCGATCAGTTAGTTTTCGTTGAAGAAGAGAGAGAGTTAGAAAGGGAAACAATGTTCGAGGAATCAACATATAATGAATCATCTGATAAAGTGGTAAGAAAATGAAAAGATGCTGTTGTTATCTATAATATTCTAAGTGTATTAGAATAACAAATATGTATGTCAAAACAGATACCTGGAGAAACATCAACCGAAGTTGCAATGGCTAGCAAAACAACTATCGAAACTGTAAAATCGGTATATTTATTTGGCTTTATTTATCCGTAGTTTGCAAATCTATTGGTTACAACTGTTATACCAATCTAATTTACTGGCCTCTCTATGTAGGCTGAGCGTATTATTGAAGCTATTGATATCTACGAAGAAGAGCTGCGTGAAAGGGAAAATTCTCCAAACGTAGGAAAAACCTAAATTCAATTCTAATATCATTCCTTTACTCCTATAGCGCATTAATGTATGATTTCATTATGACCTATATGTATAGCAAAACGGCCCATTTAACCAAATTTTAAAAGCTCTTGGAGATATTAAGGTTAGTGTTGCAGAACTAATGACTACATGACTCTATCAGTATTTGCAACGCTTAAAAAACAATGAATTCGATATCATTAGGCAGAAACTTACGTTTTGAACACCCTAAAAAAGATTAAATCCAGGTTGGAGGAATTTAGTCAAATTGAACTAATTCGATATGCCATTTACGGCACTGATTATAGTTTACCGGGTTTAAGTATGCACCGAATACGGCTGATATATATATCGCACATATTAATATTAAAATAGCGAGTTAGAAGAAGCACTATTGGTACTACCATTTGGTAAAGTATTGAAGTTCGTGAAATTGACGAATGACTGGATAAAGGTACACAATTTTTGTAAATTATAATCTGTTCCGTTATTAGAATAAGTTTTGGCGTAGTTAAGTATTTATGTTACCGTATAGTCACCTTGGACAAACGATTTTTCAGTTAAAGATATCGTAATGTTAATTGCAAACCTTCTTTACACCATATAGAATGATCAGGAATTAGAGTTGGTTTGTAGATGTTTAATATTTTTACTAAAGTAAGTTTCTATATCTGTGAACATTTTATATGCTCCGGAATTAATTTAATGTTTTATACGTCTGCGATTGTAAATTTAAGAATTTTTTCCACAGAGTTAATCATCCACAGCTTGTTGCTAATAAGGCATTAATGTCAACATTGGACCATCTAAAAGATATCACCGTGAAAAAAATATCATCACAGCGAGTAAGTTGTCCGTTTCCTATGGTAATGTTGCATTACTGTACATTGTAACGTCTACTTCTCTTCGCTTAGGATTTATTAGGATTTAATTTAGCTGGATTACAACACATTAAGAGAGAAATGGAATCGAATGATATTACCTTCTTTGTCGACAGCGATAAAAAACTACGAGAAATAAAAAAACGTCGAAAGGTTAAGCGTTACATTCCGCAATTCCGTTCGTAATATTACGTCCATTCTACACAGCAATTGCTATAATAGCGTATTTAAGATGGAAGTATAGGTGTATTTTGTGGATATTGAAATTGTCATATAGAAATTGTATGAAAATTGAAGCACTGAATAATCTCGGATTTTAGTTATTCGATATTTTATTATCGAACTTTCAACTGGAGAATTTGCCCTCTGCATTTAAATTTAATCAGTGAGATTATGTTTTATCCGTATGACTTTAATAAAGGTCTATTATTAATTGATTAAGAAAAAATACCGAGTAACTGAAACGTATTATGTTGATCTTTATAGCTTGAAATATTCTTTGACTATTCGTTTTCTGCATTTATGGATATACAAGTAGATCGAAAGGAAACAACGATGAACATCGATAGCATATAAAATGAGAAAGATTTTATATTATTTTTAATTCTGCTTCCTTTGGTTTAATATCGCTAGCTGGCGTCTTGCGTTAAATTAGTTAACTCACAAATAATAATTCATATATAGTGTGTGTTAGAAGAGTGCTAAAGGAAGACGACTAGACCGTTCAAATACTGCAGTAGATCAACAGTAGTTGATCTGATCTGCATTGCTCTCTCAAATTAGCAGAATATTTCAGGTTCCATGTTCACGTTGCTAGGTTACTACGTAGGGAAATATATCCTTCAGTAATCTTTGATATTATACGTGCATTCCATAACTTGAAGCGTACGGTCGTATTGAAAAGATAAAGACAAATCGTTTACCGTATAGTAACTTACAGGAAGTTTTTATTCAATTAGAGGGTTATATTGCAACTTACGAATATTCATAGCGGTAGTTACCCTATCATACGCAATTGAAAGTCCATATACATTTAACTTGAGAAGAAAAACTTGACTCTAACACAATAATACTCTTAATACTCTACCGTAAATAAAGGCGCAGGAAAAATAATTTGCAGTGAATGAACGAATTACCACAAAGTCTAATTGGCAAAAGTGAGTAAAACATATATTCAAGATTTATCTCTACATTATCCTAGACGTAAGAAATTGACCAGTGCTTTAATTCTTGCCTATCACAGCAGTTATCTCGATTACATTTAAAATTTCGAGCTAGGAAAAGGGTGTGATATCATCAAATAAGAAGCAAGATTGATATTCATCTTTTAAATCGTATTCCATCAACATCTTAAATGTCTCTCCTCCGTAGTAACAGGGTCTGTCACTCATAATGATAGCAATATCACCCTTAATTTCCAAGTGCCAGCTTTCTCTACTTTAACTATAGAAGCCATTGCTGGCTTGTTATTAATATAAGCTCAAGGGATAGATTGGGTTTCTTCCTCATTTTTAGGTAAAGTTACAATCTGATCTTTCAGTAATGGCTTTTTGTGAATCCTTTCCCTCTTTAGATTCTCAGCTATCCAAATCATCAAGATCACAAATAGAAAAATAAGCTGCCTTGGACAGATCACACTTGTAATAAAGTTGTTACCATTCCATTAAAATTGGATATCATCTCTAACCTTGTAAATTATACTCGTAAACAATTTGATAATCTTGACTTTCATAAACAAGAAGGTGATGTTTGGATGGAATAAAAGTGATATCGGATTCACCATCATAAATGTTAATTTTTAATATCATGACTGGCTTGCCCATCATAAATAATGGCTATCTGCCGCTAAAAGATTCTAGCAATATCACATCCTATGATAGCGACTGCTAATTTAGTAGCATCTCTTCGAGGTTCCAAAGCATCAATAACATGCTTAGCTTTGCATCGATGTTTATGTTGTGCAGTCTTACTAATCACAGTATGTAATGCTTTAATAGAGCTTGTAACTGCTGATCCAACTGGTATAAGAGAACAGCATCTTCGTCTAAACTAATTACAGTATAAAGTGCATCCGCTTTTTTACCAGATTTAGGATCAAATTTTTAGTTCTACTATTTGAAAGAATGTTTACAACTTGCATATAAATTGTTGGATGAATGCAGTCAGGAATTGTTGAATTTTAGGACCATTAGGACTATCAAATTGCTCTGGCCGATTAGCCATAGCTTTCTTAACATTTGTTTGAATGGGATAGAATAGTGATGGTTATTGCCATATGGCACCAGTGGTTGTTATATGTCTTGAAGTTTTAGATTATTATTATTGCGTCAATATAATAATCCCACAATAACTAGGCGGGTAGTTCTGAAGTGTAGCAATTTTCTTTATGACTTATCTTTAACATCAAAAAGGTATATTAGCTATAGGACAATGATTCTAATAATAAATTAGTATTTCCTTCTTCCAAAAGACTTACTCGGTATTAATTTGAATGTTTATTTTGCAATATTTAAAAATAATCAATCATGAGGTAGTTTGTACGCATTATGTTTTTAATGTTATGCCTTGAAGAAAGCTACAGCTGGTTAAATTATTTTTTTAAATAGAATATATTCTATTTTTTAATGCTATACCTTGAAGTAAGCGAAAACTGACACAATTATATTTGTTAGCATAGAATATCAGAGCATCCGTTTTATTATTTTTGTGAATAAAAAGTAAAAAGTATGTAATTAAATCCTAATACAATAACATTTTACTATTTTTTTACATAGTTCAATAAACCTGTACATACAGAATTAGTAGCTATTATGTAGGTTAACACAAAATCTTTTAGCAGAAAGATAGAACCCTTATTGAGTGTTGTAATTCATATTAGTCTGAAGATAGTTATTGCAGATCATCGAATACTATAGTACGTTTATAGTTTACACCGTGAGTATGGAAGACTATAAACACCGGCACCCATTTCTAAGTACCTCTACGATGCAGCTTAATGTACTGTACCATTAATTAATAAGACCAACAGCTAATGGAGAGATATTACCTAATGCTAATTCTAGCCATAAAATAACGTTAGATTATTAACTTCTATGTATTGAGTTATTGATACACCTTTAAGGCTCGTATTGCGAAGAGACAAGTTTTCGAAAAGCATAGATCTAATCAAAACCGGATGTAATTCTCTAAAAATAAATTATCAAGGTCTATATTGGTGAAGTAATCATTCTTTTATTTACATCTGTCTCATTATTCCCGAAATTGATGACTGTCTAAAAAATATAAGATATTCGACTGTAGTCATCGATTATTTTAACGATCGCAAATCAAAATACCGAAGACGACAAGTTCACGAGTGGTTACTTCTGTAATTTTCAGAAGTTTCAAGAATAACTATCCTATAATGGCAAAAGCTTCCCTTTATGAAGTTTCCATTGGATTTAGTTTTCTGGCTTATTCTTTGTCGGTTGATAAAACGAAGCAGAAAGAAGCATATTGTTACTTTGGTACAATAATCGCGTTGAATTAAAATAATAGCATCATCGATATATCTTAGTGCATGAAAATTTTATTCCATTTATAATGCAATATATTCGCTTAATAAATATGGCTACTGAGCCCATTGTTATAAACATGTGTTCATAATTTTTACTCTTCTTTCATCGTCAACTGCGATTGAATGGTATATAAACCTGTTTATTACCTATATCCGTACAAATTTGCGTCAACATCTTTGTGTTACCAGATCAACATCTTTCATAAAAAAACAGTTATTTAATTCTCCTAAAGCCAATTAAGAATATTCTTTCCAGTTTCATTAAGTCTTAGAAAAGAAAATGTATAGTTTGGTAAACTTTTATTACCTTAATTCTATCATAAAGTTAGCATGACTATATAAAAACAATAACTGTTATAATTACACTATGAATTATTTTGGTAACTCCTACTCAAGTAATTACTAAGACCATATTAGCGGTATTTTTTAATAATAGCATGTTGCACATTAAATTTTCGATATTTAACACAACAGAAATGTTGATATTACCCTTATCAATAAATATTCAATAAATGCTATCAATGACTCATCTAATGACGATATTTTAAGCTACTTTCTTAAGAAATAATAAATGTCTTTAATTTACAAAATACAATGGCCATCTGACATATACAAGCTAGGAAGTCTGGTGAAAGAAAAAGTCCATAATAAAATATCATCCATCACTTGACAATGTTCTAATTAAATAACTTGAAAATTATGGATAGTATACTAATATAGGATTGAAAGTGATATTGTAGTCCATAGTAACGTGTAGAATCTAAAATATAAGTGAAGAATATATTAATTCATCAAAAATTTTTATTTAATTTTAGGACAGCTTGCTGGCTAATTTTCATATCTAGAGTTTGTCTATGAATAACAATTACAATTGTACAAATGCATGTAAATAATAATCCTGGACTAATTATAATCATTTAACTTATGTATATGTATTATATAAAAATATTTGCTTACTCACTCATAATGTACATAAAAATTTAATTTGATTTTTAAATTGAATATATAATCAAGTGCAACTATTTCAAAGAATTAGTATCAGGTTTTCATTTCATTATCAATCTGTTAATTTGCGCGTTAGGAATCAAACAACATTTCATTTATCATGCAACTAAGTATGAAAAAATGGATAGCTTTCGTAATTTTTGCCTTTCAGCTACTATTTCAAGGTAATAGCAAACTACGTTTGTCCTTTACTAAATTATATTTAGCAATAAAATTTATTTCCTCTAAACTTTAGCACAATTTCTCCTTGAATTATTAACATTACATCATATTCATATGAATTCAGTTAATGTAACAGACAAATATACAATTTATTTTTCCAGATGTCAATGCTTTATACTGTGATAATTCAAATCAGCAGATTCCAGTGGGCCATTTCTGCGATTGTACTGTCCATTGCCGTAATGGAGCTGATGAAGAATCCTGTAGTAAGTATAATTCAGTAATCAAATTTCACAAAGATCTCAGTTAGTTTACTTATATCATACTACAGAATTTTAGATATTGAATAGTTAGCAGCAACGATATCACATAATCCAATAATGTACTTAAGAAATTTAAATTCGATTGTTGCATCAGTTTCAGCGTAAAATATTAAACTAATATTAAATATGACTATAAAAAAGAATTTTACTAGCTTTATTTTGGAAAAGGTGTATTCCCAATTAACAGCATGGCAAAATATGCATCAGCAGTTCTATTAAAATGATGCTTTCGAGTTCTCTCTTTATAACGTTTTATTCGAATTAATATTTTTAAAGGCGAATTATATCATAAGTACATGAATATACTTTTAAATTTTCTGTATTAATTCATAAATGATCACAGCCGCGCAAGATAACAACTCAATTTTATGTTAAGCAATCATACTGACATATACACTATTTAACACATTGCATAAATTCAAAATTAGATTAGATATATTAGTGTACATTTCTAACTAGCTCGGTTTAGAGACGAACCTAAAAGAGTAAATTTTATTATTAATTGCATAGATTCTTCAAAATTTTCACAGCAGGCTTGTTAGAAATCTCAATATTATTTCGAAATAATGAAAAATTTGTTTTTTAGGGGAAAAGGCAATATACAAATTTGAACTATTATTACGTAATACTGCATTATTATCATGATTGACGGGTACAGGGAAATTGCTACATATTATCCAAGATAGCCAATTTATCGCTTCTAGTATCATGTCGACAGGGTCAAAATAATTACTTCCATTGCTAACAAATAAACGCTAAGAACTTTAATGTTTTCAGTTTTTTGTTATTTCCCGGTATTTTGGGAGTTATTTCGATAAATAAAAGTATATCGTGAATTCATGATATAGCAAAATCAATTATCTTGTGCATGATAATTAGCTTAGCTAGAATTACATTTTATTAATTATTAATTGAGATAAAGCCATTAATCCTAACTAATCCTTTATTATGTACTTTTTTAAAAATCAACTTGTCTGTAAGCCAATATTCTACTGGCATATTATTAGAAAGGACTGTATTAGCTAAGGCAGAGTTAACATATATACATGAGTAACTTTAATTACTCTAATAGTGTTACTAATTCTATGCAAATATCTGATTTATCAACAACTTCAGTCCCATTGGATATTTCAGTGGTCAATAGAAGCATGCCAAATTGCATCAAGACCAACTGTACCTCTAATTATGTTATTGAATATAGAAGCGGTTTGTTTGAAACTTGAATACAACAAAATGTATCTGTATATGTTGGTGAAGATTTAAAATGGAATTGCTTTTAATCTTACGTACAGAATGTAAGACGCTATCTTGTGCAAACTGGAAAAATCTTCAATCCACACCTTCAACTTCAAATAAACAACAATGCGGTAAGTTTATTTTACCAGTGATAATTATACAACCTCTCAACTTAAGTTTGTTTCTTCTGCTCTTATGGTGAGGAAAAAGTAAAGTATAATGGAATTTGTTTGCTACCTTCTTGTATAGCTCTGTCTAATATCTTCTAGAACTGTATTACATTTATGAGTTATAAACCCTCAGACATAATCTCCATAATCTTTACAAACTCTAATAGTTCGATTGCTAAGCATATTCTTAAGTCTCCATATTCAACTTATATATGAGCTAAGAATTCAGTCAAACATTACTGTCATTATACCATAGAGATCAATGGCTGATTAAGCCGGAGGCTTAAGGTTATCTTATTGTTTTACGGCTTGCTATCAAAACTATTTCAGTAGGTGAATTATTATACAACAAGTTCATGGAGTAGCTTGATATCAGTTTTCTTATATCAGCATTGATCACCACAACGAATGGAATAGTGTAGTGAAATCACATTAGCTAATTACAAGCCCTACCAATGATGAGAGAATATACATTTCTACGCTTGAAATTCTCGTTTTTTTCTCATTTTTCTCATTCGTGAAGGTAACTTGTGTTGCCATCTATGACTATGGATCTAATATTAGAATAATGCTCTATACAGCTATACCACTAATTAATCATCAGAGCCATACTTGTAATCTATGATACTACTTTTGATTAATTGATATTTTCTCTTTATATATATACGTAACATGCTGTTAAGACAAAATAAGTATGCCATGTATGGAGAAATGCGATTGTAGTCCTACACAAATGGAATGTTATCAAAAGCAATTACATCATGTTTTACAGGGAATGATTTGGCCCTATCCGTCGATGTAAGCTTGTAACAAATATGATAGCAATTAGTAAAGAATATTTATCATTGTCAACCTGGTCGTCACAATTATTCAGCTTTATCAGATATTCTGTATTCAAAGCCAAAAATTAATTTCTGTTCTTTATATGTATGTTTACAGTATATACGATAGTCTAATGCAATATTAGACATTTACAGCATCTATGTTTATTGCTAAAATTTAGATACGACTAAATATCAATTCAAAAAAATCATGTCATATATTTGACATGATAAGATTCAAACGATGCTCAGGCTAATGTCTCAAAATTATTTCATTTATGGCATATTTTTACAGAGTTTTAGCAAGTAATATATTTATGACCTTTCCAATCGATACTACACTCAATCAGCCATGGATTCTTTCATTGTAGGTTCATATTTTTTGTAATAATGATCGAGTTTAACTCTGATACAACGGCATAATGAGATGATTATCGAATCGCATTGTAGCACCATAATTACAATTGTTCCTATCCAGCGGCATAGCCAAGACGTTGCCTTTATAGTATTAATATTATACTGATATAATTTTGCATATGTTAAAACACAGCAATATTTAGACCATAAAAACATTGAAAAAGAGACTGTAATCTCGCTTAAATGTATGCTACGGTACAAGCTTTTATTCTAATAGATCAACCATAAATCATATAAGAAAAATATACCCTGTGGCGACTTTGAGCTACTGTAGCTACAATTACTGAGTACAATAATTCCACTCCTACAGTATAGTAAATATCTTGTTTCAAGCTCTATCAGAAAAAAATATAATTTCTTTGTGGTCAGTCCATTATCATATATGAAATGATTTTATGATGAGATGAACGCAATAATTGTAATAATTCATCTTCAGGAATGCTATGTAAATGTTACAACCTCATTTGCAGTAAAGATATGCAAAAAACTTTAGTATAGATATAAAAATTAGACTAATTCCCCAATATCTACAGTCTTTGTGTGGACGATACATAATTACTCGATTTATTGACTGTACTCCACAGACAACTAATGAATGACTACACCTTTTCTTCAAGTTACGAATCCTGCACTCTTCTTAGGCAATTACTACTTTTATTTTATAACCATATGCGCTTCAATAGATTTCTGCAGTGAGTTCTAATGTTGATTTGCACGAATGTAAGCGAGCACATGTTACTGTAGTGATGCACCCGTATTTGGTTATTAGGATAGCTATATTTGATATAGTTAGGTTACTCTGAATGTATATTATCGTGAAGCTAATATTAGATGATTGCTATCTACTATATTAGAAATTGTTGATGACTAATATTAGCCAGTTGACTAATTATGGTACAAGATTTGTGTGGCTAGAACTCTGTGGTTATTAAGATGCTCTTCGGAGAAAGGGGCTTGCACGGAAGTGATGCTAAGTCATATTGATACTGATACTAATAGTGTAATAGAGCTCGAAATACTTTAGATTTTAGATTAGATTCATGTAGTAGTTAATTATTATTCTACCATTTCTAAAACCTTGTAATAAAAGCCTTTTAGAAAATACCATTTGACTAAGATAATTATTATGAGACCCATTTATTACAGTTACGTGAACTCATATTTACAATTATTAAATAGATATGAGCATGTCAAGATTCTGGAACTTAAAGGTTAAAACGTTTATTCTCCGTTTATATACGGTTCGATTGTTAGAGCCTAGTGCGCCTTTCAATCTACAATAAATTAAATTGCAATAGTTTGTATATTATATCCCGATTTTACTATCAAAGCATTAACTACAAATCCTGCAAAATTAAACATCAAACATAGCATATGACCTCATCTAGATTATTCTAAGCCATTGATTAATCCCTAATCAATAATTAGTTGTCGGTAACACAGTAATTTAGCAATAAAATAATGCTCTTGTCGACTTCATTGATTTTAGATTTTTATAGCTATTACGTTTATGGACATTTAGCGACAATATGATCAGTAGTAATTCAATTTAATTGATGCTCAGAATATTGTCACCTATTTATTCTATATTTTATCCAAAATTTATAAAAATATCTAGAGATATATCTACAAATCAATTAACAAATACTAATTTACCGTCTACTAAGCTGAAAAATATTCCTAATCTACGCGCTTTGTAAGTAATAGTCGTAAATCTAAGATATATTCGTACAAAATTCTAAATTTAATATCAAAAAATAAATAAAAATATTGAAATAAATCTAATATAGGGATATGAGGTACAATCTATTGACCAATATACAGAATAACATGTTCAGAAATTTTAAAATGTTGCAAATATTGTAAGTTATTGCCTACAAGAAAATTTATCGAAATAGTTCTATTTTAACTTTATTTCAAATCTATATGGCTGCTAATTTTAAATTAATTACATAGTACTGCAAGTTAATGATAAATTAAATCGTTACTATTCATATGTTCTAAGCAGATTGCTGAATGGGAACAAGATAACTATGATTAGCGAAAGTGGATTTAATGAATTGAATAATCTAAAGATATTGTAAGTATTTTGTTAACGGTAACATACACCAATTTCATTAGAT
The DNA here is from genome assembly GCF_000150275.1 of Trichoplax adhaerens. Taxonomy (NCBI): domain Eukaryota; kingdom Metazoa; phylum Placozoa; class Uniplacotomia; order Trichoplacea; family Trichoplacidae; genus Trichoplax; species Trichoplax adhaerens. The sequence goes on from NW_002060961.1 coordinate 166,997, forward strand.
TAAATTTTTACGAGATACAGCAGCTAAAATTCGATTAAATAAATTCAACACATCATAACTATAGGAATATAAGAAATAATCCAATCACACAGCTCTCCAGCAAAATCTTCTCACCGCTACCAAAACTAACAAATTTGTATGATAATGCTCTTTGTAGTCTATAACTGAGCATCCATTGACTATAAATGTCCAGTTTCATCATATATAAAGTGAACATGAACTTAAACAAAATTACTGATCAATTACATCAATATTTCGCGCGATAATTTTAGTAACGAATCATGATTATTTTCTTTATATCCTTTTACTTGTAACGTTTTGCTATCGTAAGAATATGGGCAAATATTTCTGAATTCTAATGATGTAATGAAACATTACCATAATTTCTAATCAGAAATTTGGAAATGACCCTAATCCAATCATTAGATGCTGATATTTTTCGCTACGTTCCTGACTTATCGATCTTGTAAGTGCTTCGGTCTGAATGAAGATATATAGGTGCTAGCTTATTTTGAAATCCTAATTTTAAAGCCAAAGAAATAATTCCTAAGACGGATTGCTATTAGTGTATAAAAATAGCTCATAAACTGTAGATAATCAAAGCTATCAAGTACACTTAATGATTGACTATTTTTGCTATATGTTTGTTTTGAAAACAAGAACACTGGGAAAATCTCACCTTCTTGAGATAAAAACTGGCACTTTCGAAAATCTGAGAAAATTAAAATTCTTGTACGTTTTATCTAGGAGCTTTGTAAATTATTCCTGCAATATATCAGATTTATCAATCAAAGAATTTCAGAAATCGTATTACTATTACCGCTAGCAGTTTAATATCCTGTATGTAGTACTTTTAGTAATAAACTTACAGTAGATCAGATACCGTACTGAATAAAACTTATTAAGGAAACCATTCTACAATTAATCGATTTTATTCACATCGTATATGAATTTTTAGATCTTTAGAATCGAACAAGATCCGGTCACTAACCAAAGATTCGTTCCGTGGATTACAGAGCCTCTCCATACTGTACGCATACTTAATGCTAAAAATAGGTCAATTACCAGTAGACAGTGATCGACAGAGCATCAACCAAGCAATTTCAAATTGCAAATATGTTCTTACAGACATAGCGATCCTCCACAAAGTTATATTATCTATATAATTACTATACTGTAAATAGAGATTTACGACATATAGAAATGAATATACTTTTCTTTCTTGATATAGTATACTTTAGTTTATATAATATCATACCCATAAACTGTATACCCTATACAATTGACGATTTTCATTCATAGAAGGCCACTGTTAATACACTTCTCTATCTAGACTTCCCTGTGACCCCATGTTACCATATAAAGTGATATTAATCAAGTAAATAACAATGACGTGAAAATTTGGATAAACGAATTTTTTATGCTATTAATCACAGGATCATTAGAGGCAATCCAATAGAGAAAATAACAAAAGACTTCCTACAGGAAATGCCTATGATCAACTATGCGTAATAAATATATACAACTGTAATTTAAACTACCTTAACTTGAACCAATTTCTTGAAACTACTACCTACGAGCAATTGATAAATCAAATAGTATATGTTAAAATTTATTAGTAGATAAGATTAATATATGACAAAATTTTTTAATTAGAAACATCGACAACATCGAGAATGAGCACTTTGAAATAGGATCTTTCCGTAAACTTAAACATCTTTTTCAACTGTTAGTATCATAATACATGAGTAAAAGGTTGTAGAAATATTTACAAATTTTGATAGAACCAGCGTTTGGTTATGACAAGACAAGAAGGCGAAAATAGATTAAATTTCTTTTGACACTTAATCCTATGATGACATTCCATTCTAAATTTTTCGAACTACCTATTTATTATTATGCCCATGTTAGAGATATATCGTTCGGTTTTATTCAACACTTACAATGTGGAATCATGTCAGATCTGACTAGGATTCAGAAACTGTAAGTCCAGAGGTAGTAATAATGTGCGACGAAAGGCATAATTGCCAACAATCCGAATATGGTATCATTTTTATGCCAGCATTAACTAAAACATTAATATTTAACTATACAGGACAAATTCATAACTTTTAGATATTAAAATATTGCTCATCTGCGGTAGCACTCAGAATATTTACGATGTATTCATTTGATATCAGCAGTACAATTACTACATTTGCAATATTTAAATCTATTATGTTTAGATTCTCCATAAATGATGCTGTTGTTACTATACCAGTTCTATCACATTTTATGAGCTATTTTTCACTAATTGTCAATTGCTTAGATTTAGAACTTTATATTTATCATTTAATACGCATATTAAAAATTATCACAAGATAGAAATTTACGATTTAAGATTATAGTATTAACAAGACTGAACAAATTACTGCAAAGCATTAAAATTATTATACAGCAATATATAGATTCAATACCAATTATTCAGCGAAATATAAAGTGCAATAGATTACTATACTTCATATGATAATTTATAAAATCTCTAATAATATCTTGTGGCAAAGCTTGTTATTGCTTTTATGATATTATATATGACCGAATTTAAATTATGTCTATGGCTATTAGAGTTTAGACTGAATTCATACGGCGATAATTTATGATAGGAGCCTCAAGCAAAGCAAGATTGATAACATTTGTAATGGAGCATTTGAAGAGCTACGGAGTTTGATAGTGTTGTAAGAAGAAATAATAATCTTTGATCGTGTATACTTGAAATGATTGAGTTCTTGTATAAACTTGCATTATATGGAATAAAATTAGTACAAGCATTTCTTATATATTCTCTATGTAGTTCAAAACGCCAGTATTGAAACTAGCATGTGATTATTATAAGAATGAAAGGCTACAGTAAAAATGAATAAAGTCATTTTCTTTTCATTTAAATGTTTCAGAGATCTATCCGAGAATTTCTTGCGGAATATAACCAAAGGCATATTTAGAGGATTGTCTTCCCTAAGACTACTGTAAGATTTCATTACCATTATATTCGACATCTTATCACGGAGCTAATGCACTGCTACTGCAGATCTAGAATTGTTTTAACAATTAGTTCAACTGTAATTAACACAGATTTACGCCGCGCATGTAAAATTTAGATCGTGAATCTGTGTGAATGTCTGTTCAAATTTGCCAGAGTTCTCTTTGCATGCTGTGCCTTATATTGCATAAAGTATTTAGCTACATAATATCCTAGTATAATGCAAGTACACGTAAAGCTATCAAAGTTACAGCTGAATGCTAATAAAAATTAACCCTATTAAATACACCATGCCATGATAGGGTGTGCTATTACATTGTTATACACGTACTCCATATTTTTATTACAGCCTACAACTCTATATTAGATAGTTACATGTGATAAGTGTCATTTTCAGAGTCAATTATACTTTTATTCTTATAAATCGAATTAAATCTACGAAAACGAACAATTTCGATCCTTACTAAGATTGATACTGAAGATTTTTAATAATTTGTGATTATACAATCTTAAAATTTCATTAATTACCTAAAATACGTTAATCTTTTTTGCATTTGCTTAACATAAATTCATGTCAATCAAATCTATGCATTTAAAAGTTTACTTGTATATTCTAGAATTTTAAGCAATAATGGAATTAGCCAATTATCTCAGGGATCATTTTCCGAGCTCCAGTCATTACGAACATTGTAAGGATTTGAATTATAAACAACGAAATTTTGCGTAAATCCACATATATAATTTATATCGAATAATGATCTCTAATATATATAAAATATCAGCGTTATTATAATTTTAATGCATTAAAAATTCATACCGACACTATCCGATCGTAAGAGTATTTTAGCTAATAGAAAAATTTCGAATTATAACTGATGAAATCATTATTTAACTTCTGCGACTTACCTATAAAGTTTATTAGTCAAGAAGTTTCATAAATTTGGCATTTTAATTCATACTTACAGTAGTTTGTCAATAATTTTCTTCTTAAACATTATAAAATGATTTTAAAAGAATTTTTTACATAATTTCTTTAAATTCGTCTTACGTGCGATTCATTACATTTACAATACGAGAAGGATTTACTTGCATTTATTGGACCCTTGAGATTGTACCACTTTCCGATATCAGGTTCAGTTAATCCGTTGGGAGATGAAAATTAAGCGGAGAATCAACTTATTAAAAATATTTAATAAAGCAATAACTGTACATCAAAGACAAAGAGCATGTAGGAAAATTGTAATACAACTAAATTCTTAACTATATTGCTTATATATTTTCGGAGTTACGGCATACGGAATACTTCACATATGTAAGAATAACACTAGTAACAGGAGTATGTTGCGCAAGATAACAATGTACTGTAAGTAGTTCATACTGTATCGAAAGAGGCATATATAGTATACATTTAAACATATGGTAACTATAATATGAATAACATAATATGGTCTAGTAAAATACGATATAATAGTTATGTAGTGCAGCCCCAAATATAGCTCAGATTACGATCCAAGATTGTTCGAGAATAGCTTAAATTGTACGTTAGAGTGTAAGATTGTAATTAGTACCTATTTGTAGAAAACGTTTACAGTACGTATTATTGCAATTATACAGAGATATTTTATTTGCGAGGCTTTAAATAGATTCGCAAATTAAGAATAGATCGCGCGATGATGAATTTAGATCTGATCTGGCGTCTTAATTGGCAAGATATAATTGTGCAGATGAACTGTATACTGTAACTAATTTTTATGTTTATCGTGAATTTTGCTGTAATAATTTCGATTGTCAGATTGTAAGATAGTCTGATTGTAGTTAGATATTCCTTAATAGTTGTTAGACCAACCCAATTTATGTGATAAAGTGAAGTTTACAAAAAACTGTGGTTCTTGATTTATTGTTTGAAGATCATTTTATCACAACTTGATATATGGGACTATAAGAAATAGCAGCAACAAAATGAAATGAAAGAAAATGGCAATAAAATCACATAAAATCCCACTTGTTATTGCTTTTGTATTTCGTAAAATCTATATTCATTTTTCTTACTTGCTTTAGGATCCTGAATAGGAACAACTTTGAACTTATAGATCCAGAAATATGCAATGGTCCTCAAAATTTACTATATCTGTAATGGGAGTAATTTATATTAAATTAAAGCTTTATAACTATGATATTGTTTATCTTATCAATTATCTCATCAACACGAGTATTTATCCACACTAAACTATGTAGACTACTTGTTACTGTTACTACACATCACATTTTCTTATATAAATTTTACTTAACGGTCATCACAGTTAACAATTAATATCTTCGCTGTCATGTTGATGAAGATATTAGGAATAATTATAGTGTAAAATATTCAGATACATTAACTTTCTAAAGTTTAGAAGCTTGTACTTTTTACGTATGATTAATTAAATTAGTATAAATACGTATGCACGTCTAGTTATATTCCTCTGATTGTAATAAGATTGGTAATTAAGATTCTGTAATGTTAACAGAAGTAATTTTTTTAATCTTAAACGTATAAGCCTTAAGATTAGTTATTTCTGTACCACAATTATATGACCGTTTATAACTTCAGATACGATATCTCTGTATAACCTTTGTCTTATAAGTATTTTCACATACACTATATTGTAAGGCTCTTATCATTATTTTACGACACCCTAACTACTTTTTATATCTGCCACGTGTTCTTTAAATGAATATATACATTTACTACTAGCTCGATATTACAGTAATAGCTAACATGCATGGTATCGATATTGCAGGGTTTCGAATAGAGACGAAATCAAATCTTAAACTATTTCAGTTTTATGATAGAGTACAGTATGCCATAATATAGATATTCTCTTAGTAATGAATTAAAAAGTACTGTACGAAATTACTTTCAAAGAAATTCCTTAATTGTTGCCTAGGGACTTAAAAGAAAATAAAATACAAATAGCCAGTGGGAAAGCCCTGTCAAACTGTTCACACAGTTTGCAAGCCGTGTGAGTGTGCATATTTCTTAACTAATGACTATAAATTTATGACAGAATCACCTAATTTCATAGATCATATTTCCTCTAGAAATTTCGAAGTTAATGCAATCTCAACGCTTGATACTGTGTCACTTTCAAGTCTAAGAAAATTAAGATCCCTGTAAGAAATAATCTGTCATATTTTTAAACTAATACACAATCTTACATAAACTTACCAGTAATTTTAATAATCGCTAGCTACATGACGTCTAGCTTATGTAGCTATTCGTAAATTTCCAACTGCATATTCCTATAATCAGATCGTAAAATTGAGAATTTGTAAATTTGCAATAGAATAGTGGGTACTGATATAAGTAATTGCAAAACTTTAAAGTCAACTTCTTCCAACAGAACACTAAACAGTAATCCAATCTCGACTATCTTGTATAACGAATCATCTGCACCTCTTCCTTATTTCCGAAAACTGTAAATATTATAGTTATTAAATCTCGACTTATTCATTAAAACTACAGTATGTAAAGTTTTAAAAGTGCTAGTTTTAAAGCAGCTATCATAAATTTAAAATGAACAGCAGACAGGCTATTTACATAACTCACTAAATTAAACATGCATTAATAGTCAATATAATGCAGTAATGTCATATTTTCATTCTTCAGGGATCTATATACTAATTTCCTAGCAAATTTGACAGAAGAATCCCTAAATATCTTCAACCAGTCAACAGATATGTAAGTAAACTTTAAACAATTAAGATTTGTTTAGAATATTGAACTACTTCACTTATGTAGAAATTTTCATGCCGTTATGAGCATATCATTTGAGTTATTAATATCTACTGAAGTCGCTATTACAGGACCCATTTTAGTGACTTCGTACTCAAATCGTAAACCTTAGTAATATCTTCACTGTTCTGATAGCGTTCTTTATAAATAGTGAAGTAGTTGAACGTAATTATTTGTACTATACGAAAAAAATTAAAAATTTGTATGAGAACAAATGATGCGTAGAGATATTAAGGTGTACCAGTGATGTTCTTTACCGGTAGAATCTTCTGCGACAATCATATAAAAAATTACAAACTTCCATCAATTAAGAGGAATGGAAAAATCTAGAGAATTCGAGCAAAGCATATTCCAATCTTGAATATGCTGTAATATCTATAATTTGGAGTGATCTTGATTTAGTGAAAATTTTTTTAACGAAAACACAGACACATTATCTATTGCAACTATAACAAAAATAAGAAAACATAAGGTCTAAAGTAATTATATGCTGTATTATCTGTAGTTTAATCTATTCTAGTGTCGACATTGGCTTTTAATCTAACACTACTAGTAATGTTATATACTAACGATCACATAAATACGATTTGTTTATCTTTGCTTTTTCCCGCACCCTTTTGCGTTTATTGGAATATATAATCAATAAATCAATCGAATACTCTCTTTCTAACCTGCTATTCAAATGTGCTAAAAATATTGTAAATACATTTTTCGACTCTTTATCATGTATGTGGAACCATCTTCTAGTAAATTTTCATTATCACACTCCGTCCATGATGTCACAAACACCTCTGTCACAACATTAATGTTTCCAAATCTCCAAGTTTTGTAAGCAATTATAATAAACCGAATAATTAAAAATTAAGTATCAAATTTATAAGCAATCTTAGATTGTTATGCTTGTTAAAGCTCTACAATCCACTATTAATGGAGACTACTATCTTAGGTTATGGTACTATCCAGAAATAACAAATGATTATATACTAATACCTCATTAGTAAACACTCGACCTAATACTTGCTACCCTTTAAACTTTAATATACGGATAAAGTTCCCTAGCTATAGTCTTCAGTTAGTTTTTAAATCATTATAAATGTTTTCAAAGTAGGCCAAAGGCAATTTCTGAACTAAATTTTACTTTTAAATCGCGATTTAAAGTAATCTACTTATTATTTTACCTAGGGATTTTAGCGACAACTTCATCCATCCGGATTATAATTACAG
>NW_002060961.1:175061-183259 GCF_000150275.1 Trichoplax adhaerens
GTACGCATATCTTAATTTGTGGACTACATTATGAATTTAAATAAACAGCTCAATTACCAACTCAAAAATTGCGGATAAGCCATATATTATTAAACGGACAAACTTCAGAGGATTGCATAAGTTGAAAACTTTGTAAGTTTAAATGCTTTATAAATCAGCTTGCTAAGCCGAATCAAATACATCAATTACAAGAAAAATGATTTCTATATGAAGTGATTTATCTTGGCGAGCATAAATATGGCGTCAATATTCAATTCTATGAATCAGCTGTAAATAAATCTACTTTAAGTCCATTGCTTTAGTCGGTAGTTAAAAATTTTTAGTGTAATAATGTTTTACTGCGATGAAAAAAATGTACTATTTTAACCGGATGTGCGAAAGATAAATTTAAATTATATAGATTATCTATATTAACATTGAAATGATTTTACTATTTTCTAGATATATTAGACGGAATCGGGTCCAGAGAATTAGTAACGAAAGCTTTCCGTTTCTACCTGCGTTACAAACATTGTAATCAACTTTTCATGATAAAACGGAACTGATTTAATAATGATATTGTTAAAGGAATAATAGAAAACTTATTATCATTTATTCATTTTTACAGAGATTTGATTTTTAATGCAATCAGTACAATACAAGAGGATGCTTTTCGTTCGATTTCTGGGTTGCAAAATTTGTAAGCATGATTATATGACTATTGAAAACATGTAATATTGATATCAAAGTTAATTCATGCTTATAGTCGCTTTATAGTCCTGTCACTAAGAAGCAAATCGCACAATAACATAGCACTTTATCTAATTGTAAAGAATAAAATTTACCGTTTTTCTTATATTGTGTGCCCGTAGCTCATATTAAACACTATAAAAGTTAATAGTTGATCGTTCTAATATTTCATTCCATAATAGCTGTAATGAAGATTATGTTTATATGTGATGATATGGATTAAAATTTTAAACATGTATAGAAAATTAGAGATTTATTTCTTCCACACTACATCGTTATTTAAAGACATCGTTCCACATAGCTCTACTCTAAATGAAATACCATTACTAGGGGACCTTAGAAATAAATATTCAAAGGTCTATCATTGTATGTTAATATTCTTCCCCTCGAACGTTTATACCTACAATTCGCATGGCAATATCCTATCTTACTGTAGAAATTTTTAGCCTATAATTAGCAACATAGGGTATATTTCGGTAAGCCAGTTGTATTCTTGCCACAATTACAGGGTGACGTATACTCAGAGCCATTAATTATTATCCGCTGATAAAAGCACCGAAAATTATCTATCTTAATATGCATAATTTGATTTATTGATCTATTTTCATCACCACCAATTATTGCAGCTAAGCTATTATGCTATATTTGGATCATCGATGCTGTAGCAGAGTACGGTATCTTCGTACGTCGAACTTCCTAGTTTGTAACTTTATGCAAATATTTTTGGTTATCTACTAGTTAAAAAGATCAGAAATCATCAATAGCCTTATAAACGATTTGATTTGCCACCTATTTCACTAATATCAACCTTAGTAACTTAATTATCATACTGCATTATGATCACCTATACTCAAGCAGAGTATCAACACACTTCGAGTTCCATAATCTATATAGTACTATTATAACCATGACTAAGAATCTAAAATCCAAATTGAGCTATGGAACAGCAGCACTGTAGGATTTACGAATTTTTGTTGGCAACCGAATAAGCTCGCTATGATGATAAATGGAAGACGACATCTATTTATTTTCTTCATAAATACGATATACGAGTATATGTTTAGGAAATTTTACTTCTATAGTACATCATGATACTACGTTAACTCTTTGATACCTTTTAAATATGTTCCTATGAACGTTGGAAACATTTACATATTAAAGCAAAAGTAATTGCATGCATATTTTTCCTTTCTCTCTTTTGATAATCGGTAATAAATATTTAGTTTAATATCCACAGAAAGCGTTCTTTTTCTTTTATAAGAGTCAGCCTGGCGGATACTTACGGCACACTACGTACACTGTACATGTGCAGTTTGTAACACTATCACTGGCTAATTTCGTACGGGATATTATTTACTTACGATAGTAAAGATTTCTCTCACCTTACGCCTGTCATTGATCAAGAATAAACTTTAAGACTAAATTAAGATTGTCTAGAATAAATTATTCAGTACTATATTGTTGTTTACTGCAATGATGCTGCACCATGTACACTAGCTCCCATTATAATCGAGGAGCACAAAACTCTAATTTCTACTTAGAATGGATCCACCAGTTGGATAGTGCTAACTAATAAACTTAAATTAGCTCGAACATATCATTAAAAATCATTTGCTTTTTAATTTAACGATAATTTTATAGGCCAACCAATGTAATTTGCGGCGTAAAGTTATCAATTAAAATGTTTGAACGTAGTCGGTGCAATCCAGTATTAATTTGCTGTGAAAGCCTTTTTTTGGAGGATAGGCTTTTGCCAAATCATCATAACCAAATTCGAGCCTATAATCATAAACAAAAAATTGTTTCTGAAACATTAATTAAGCAAAAATCAACCTTAACATTTGACGTATGTTTCAGTATTAATAAATAATATCCATCGCATTCATTTCTATTCAAATTTATTATCTTTACTTAGATCGTTAGCTCATAATAAGCTCACAAAGTTGTCTGAAAACCAGTTCCGGTTCTTAACTAATCTACGAACATTGTAAGTATTTGTATGAGCGCAATAGTTTAATAGCATATAAATATTACCTTCAATAATCCTGTAGTCATTGAAAGCTTCACCTCCTTTTTTGAATTTAATAGAAATTTAACATGCAACCTAATTGTCAGCATTGAACCATACTCATTCTTGGATTTAAAGTCCTTACATTGGCTGTAAGATCAGAAATGTTCTGTATTTTCTTCTTATTAAGAATTTAATCTTGTAAACATCTACATTACCAAGGATTGAAACGATCTTTCTATCACGCAACTATAGTTTCTTAGATAAAAATATGATATCCTCAGTGCCTGAGAAGAGTTTTGCTGGTATAACAAAAGTAACGGAGATGTACGTTGCATAGAAAATTAAGCTATAATATAAAATAGCCATATACAGTACCTGTTTCGTTAACTAAATAATTATTGATTTATTTCATCTAAATTCATGTAACTAATTAAGCAATGATATTTATGCCATTTTTTCATTCTCAGTAAATATTCATATGATTCTTGCATTACGCAAATATCGTTATGTATGTGTCTATCCTATAAATGTCCAGTCTACCGTTATAACCAGTGTATCAAGAATGTCTCCTACTTAATAAGGAAGTATTATGTGCATTATGCCCCCAAACCTATCTGTCATGATGTTTAATAACAATTAATTGATATCAATTTGGAAAAGTTAAACCATAAAAATTTGCAAATTAAAACGTAGAAAGGGAAGTTTTTATCTAGGAAAGTAAAATTTATAACATATGGAGTGATCACATACAGCACCTTTCGTTTCACTGTTGCATACTATAGTATTAAATTTTTTAATTTGTTATCCAATTATTATTACATACCTTTCGCTTAAAAATATTTTATATAGATTAAGCAAGAACAATAACTTTATTCCATCTACTATCTCCAAATTTTAATATAACTATGTGATATATACCAATCTCGAGATTCCAAATTTTAGAAAAATAAGGGCTTTATTGAATCTTATACAAAGATTAACAACACACAGCTCTACTCTAGCCGAATACTACTAAAGACTTCTAGAACGAACTAACTGAATAATCTAAAGATGTATGCTTTTATACTTTCCGTAGCATTCGCAGCTACAATCCGCATGGCAACCTTTTACCTTATTTTACACATAGTTGACTTATTCTCAGTAAGACTATTCTACTGCGGACCATCATTAATCCAATATGGATACGACTACAGTACTTACGTAGACATTATTCACACCAGCCAAAGTACAATGAATTAACTATATCCTAATATATGATTTACAGTTCTATTTTTACCTATAGCCATATTAGTAACTCAACAGCTTACTGTATATAGTCATCTGTACTCTAGCATAGAGTCTCTACCACTATAGTCTATAGTTATAGCTACCAAATATCTCTTAAGATAAATATCTACCGTACATTATACTAAACATGGCTAACAGTCTACAATCACAATACTAAGTTACATTACAAACTACTTTTAAACATTTACTCTATAGTATATGAATTAATGCTTATGATAACATACTAATAAAGCCCTATTCTTTTCCTTACCCCATTAGCCACCTTTCTCAGAATCTCGTTCAAAGAATTGACTTGAGTGTGTTTGATGAAGTGCCATTGCTCTATCTTCTGTAAGATCGTAACATTTTTACTGCTGTCATAAATATACTTCCAATATTTATTTATTAAAAATTATAGCATTACTTGTATTGAACTTATACAAATTCCTTGTTGTAAAAACAGTATGCTTACGGTATTCCATTAATCATCCTCTTCTTATGCTGTCTTAAAACATAAAAAAGGTGTAAAGTGAGATGTACTTCTATTTCTTTAGTACAGTTGTCGCGGTAGTAAATCTACCGTGATGAATGATATCTTACTTAATTTAGACATGTATATGTATCACGATAAGTTAGTTATTAATTTAGATATGTGCATGAATTATTTTAGGACTTAATATAGCCGATTCAAACCTGTTCCTAATACAGGTTAAATTATACTAAATATAGTATAAGAGTTGTTATGGTAAATTCAAAATAAATCCTGTTAATTATAAGCTAGAGAAAACATTAAGTTAATCTACAGTAATATTAAAAATTCATTGGATTAGACTAGGAATAATTTAATGTATTCACGAAGTCTTATTGGTCGAAATATATCACACATCGTAAACCGGTTTTATAGCTAGAAAAGCTATTTGAATGATTGATTTTGAATATTAAATTAGACTTGCATTTTCTAGAATAAAGATATAGTTAGAAGATTTCGAAAGTGCATTTCTCAGTTATTGTTACTTATCTAGGGTAATCTAATTAGTTTAGATTAGGCAAGTTTAGTTAAGCAACAACAATATAAAATCTGTCGTTCTTTACCTTCTCAATTAAAGCCAGTTTGAATAAACTAGATAAAAACACCTGGCTAGTTTGAAACACAAAGTACTAACGTAGTGCTTGGGTTTTACAACCCCTTAGGTTCGCAATTGTATAACTCAAAATCTGAGTTATTAAAATTAAGTAAATCTCTAATGTGACATAAGATCAGGCAAACACCGTGTTTATCCTTAAAAGTATACGTTTATTAATAAAGCGCTTGACAAGAGAAGAATCCACTTTTCTTCCCTCGTAATAACAGTCGAAAGTAGCTAAGATAAACCGGATAATCAACTTCGTCTCCACGATAACAACTCCATATTATCTAACAATTGTATTAAAGATATTGCATAAAAACATTACCTTATATAGCCGACTACTACGGCCTTATGCACACGTAGTGCGAATAGTATAAGTACACCGTTTCATCATCAGTAATCATGAAATTACATTATAAAGGTGGTAGAGTATTCTACTTTTTAATGCTACCCTATTTCATCTACTATTGTAATTAGCTGGAACTAATACAACTAAACTCGATGCAAACTGTGCAAAAATATATCCAGATCCTAAGTGTATCATATAAATGTGTAACTTAGAACTAAATGTTGTCCATTCGTACAGTACACAAAATTTGATTGTCCTATAACACTATGAAGTTTTCAGAGTAATAATTATCATGACAAGCTTCCAGCCAGTGCTGTTTCCTAACACATATTGTGTACCCAATCCAGATTATGTTACATATCTACAGTTTGTCACAGTTATTAATAAGCCAGTTTTTTATTATTCAGCAGCATATGTATCCCTCTTCGACCGTACAATATATAGACTTTACATATTAGAGTTATGGACAATAAAAATATTAAATTTATTGCTAACAAGCTTTTAACGCTTATTGACCTTATCGATATCATTATTTAATCAGAGATTTGAAGGACAACGAAATAAGAAATATTGATTTCCAAGCTAGAAATCGAACTGATCAGCCTCCTCATCATATCCGTATATTGTACATCATTGTTTTTATCAAAAACTAGTGTCTTATGAGAAGTTCTTAATTATTTAATCTTCATGTTTGAATGTATACTTTAAGGTTATATTCTAAAATGCTATAATTTATTTGTTTCGGCTCCGCCGATAAACCAATAGCTTCTCAAGTGGTAACAAAATCGATCGCGAAGATTTAAGAAAAATTAAACAAATTGGAATACTGCATCTGTAAAGATCAATCCTGAAATTATCGCACTGACACATACTTATAAGTAGTATTTGTACAATTTTTAATTTTAACGTAATACAGTTCGTAATAACAGAATTTATCAATCTTTAGGTCATTCTAGTAGCTCATTTCCGATTAGTTATATTAAATTCTTAGCTTATAATTAGATATACCATAGTAATTATAGTAAGCTATAACTTGAGGCAATTAGGATACTTTTCTTTGAAGATAGAAGCAGTAATGTTGAATCTAATAATTTTATGTTAATATAGGATAATGCGGTATTTTACTATAATATTTTCATGTTATTCATAAAAGAGGCTGAAGTTGATTGATCTATAATATTAATTGACAACTGCATTATATCCTAAATAAATCTTATATTCATACCTTTAGAAATTACATAAAAACGGGTTTAAAAGATATAAGAGCATCCGATATCAGCCTTTCGCTAAATCTACAATATCTGTAAGCTGTAATATCGATTAAAATTTGCGTTAAATTTACGAAGCTTTTCCTACGTAAACTTAGTGAATATCTCACATATCCATTTATTAATATTTGAATCCTAACAATATATATGCACTGCTATTGTCCATTTTAAAGAACCCCATGTACTGCGTCATAAACATTAAACTAATCTATCAAAATTGAGAAAATTTACCATTACAGTGATATTATCTCACTTGGATCTCTATTACACTTGTTTTTTTATGCGCACAATTTAGGCTATTAATTAATAACTTAATAACTGTACTCCCGCCAGATTTGTTCAAAAATTTAAAGAACTTAGTTTACGCGTGAGTAACTTGAGATATTTGGAATACAATTAGAATTTTATTTAACTCCATTACTTTTAAAACCTTCAAAGTGTCGCAAGTACTTCAATAATGATAATTAAAAATATGGTATTTGATTTAATAATGGTTAATATAGCTCTTAGCCAATAATTTCTTGTATAATATTCTGAACAATCCTAACTGATATATTTGTAAGATTAAGTAACATTGATTGCAAAGCTATTGCTAAGGTATTATCGAATACGGAATTAGTTCGTGAGCTTCAAATATTAACTCTATTCCGCTTTTTTGTTGTATATCAGATTTTTGCACTATTCTACTTATATAACTTCCAGATCGAATTAGTAGCCTTATAATTTTTATAAACGTTCACCGCTGTAACATATATGTCCAACTACTGCATTTACGCGAATAGTTCTGACATAAAAATATATACATTTAATAGGATTAATAAACTTAAGTTGCAAAGTTATTGCTACTTTAATTAAGTACGTCACATCCTTATTAGTAGACAGAACTTACTATCAATGTTTCTCTTTATATAACAAATAGTAGCTTCCAGACCGCATCCAAACGTACATTATCAACTGCTATAATTATGAAAATGTTTTATATTTACAACAGTCTTTGTTCCTATTTCAATTTAAAAATAAATAATACTTCTATAAAAGAAATGGACTAAAAATTCCTTCTACGGCCTAAAATTATAGTGAATTATCCATTAATGGCATAAGAGAACTTGATTTCAATATATTCAAGTACACTCCTAAATTACTGTACCTGTAAGTATAATTCTCTGATTTATGTAATAATTTCTGAGCATCATTATTTAGTACTTTTACGTCTAAAATTTTCATCGATACCTAAACCAGATATTTATAGATGTATAGGAGCTCATTCATAAAGCGCTGTATCATAAATGCAAGGCAAAAAAATATATTTAATTTGCAATATTCCTACAAAATAGGCCTATAAATCAATTCTCATTCCATCAAAATCTTTTGAATTAAAAGTCTTTAAATTACTTTAATGAGATTAAAAGAATACATATACTTGGTTTATAATCTATATGTATACAGTA
>NW_002060961.1:183481-186995 GCF_000150275.1 Trichoplax adhaerens
GAAATAAAGAGATTTAATAGTTTACTTATTAATTACACTATGTTTGTGTCAGATACAACAATTATATTACTTTTGATCTTCAGGTTTCTAAATGGAAATCGGCTGACTAGTTTACTGGATAATTTCTGCAACGGTACACTTTTAATTAGATTGTAAGTTTCCTGTGTCGATTATGTAAAGTCATATACTTAAATGCAAACTTGAAAAAAGTGATAAACCTATTATTTTTAGTGAAGCGAACAACAATTTTATCCAAAAGCTGCGTCGTTCCCAATTTTCTGGCTGTCAATATCTACAATTCGTGTACGTACTAGCATATATCAAAATTTTGTAAAATTTATCGATATACTGGCAAGTAAATCATTTTAAACACTCTAGTTATCATATCTACATTGATTTATTTAATTAAAGTTATGAATCCAAATTTATTAACAGCAATCATTAGTATTTAATATGCTCGCACGATGCAATCATACAACGAAGTACTGGTATAATAGGATAAAAACATATTATCATCAGAAAAGCGAACTAACACTAATTAATTAACTTGCTAAATAAATAATTCATCATTTTAAATACCAATATAATTAGTCCTAATGCTTGAAACAAGAATTATTGATTAATGTAAGAAATTGAATGCAATACTTATTTAATTTAATAATCCAGTTTTAATTCAGAAGCGTCACTCTAGTCTTTAAATGTTTACTTCTGCTTTGCAACAATAACTACTAAGCTATAATTATAATTATGCTTGCTTGGCAAATAGATTTTAGATTTTATATGAAATTGTTTTGTTAAATTTCAGTATGGTACCTTAATATAGCTATGATGGTATGCCGTAATAAGCCATATATTGTTACACAAGATTACTTACTCAAATTAAAATTCCTCCTATCTGTTAATGTGTTAATGTGAAGCCAATAATAATATAGTGCTTACTCAGATTAGCCTTATGAATTTTTTAATCATTAAATACTCAAATATGATTAGGTAGAAATATTTCAATGTAATAATTGAAGTTGGATTTTGATTTAATTTAGTAGACCAATCAATTTTGTAGTTATTTGATATCTATCAAGTGATCATTTGCTTTAGATAAATGCGTGAAAAGGAAAAGATCAACATATAGATAAAAAGCTATCTAAATAAATTCTTGTCTCATATTGCGGATTATATTATTTAGTTTGTAATAATCATTTAGTAAGACAAGATTCCGATTAGTATCCGTAATATGATGACATACGCCGATTTCGTCATTATTGTTCTCTTGATAAAAGAGTTTCAACAGAGAGATGAAATAAATATTTCTATTTCCTTTATGTTATCTAAAGAACAAATTTGCATAATTTATGATATAGTATGAATTATTAACGCGATAGCTTTAATTGGGCTATAATGATATTATTAAATGACTAGCATGCCATCGGTCCATTATATATTATTCTCGTTACTCTGCAGCGGAAGAATTCAGAGTCGAAGTTTATTGAATATACAATTGCGTATTAGTCGTAAATGTACAACTACACTTACCAAAATCTTATTAGCAACGCAATAACTTATTTGCGAACGTATCGATTATCAATGGCATGATAAATTTAAAGACAACCTATGATGCAATTGATATAGTATGGCAGCATTTAAATATCGAAATGCGCAATACTATATTACTAATCCTGCTTTAAAAAATATTGAAAACGGGGGTCAAAATGCAATAAAATATTATGAATTGTCTACGGAAAGAAAAGAATAAAATTTTCTCTTATCTTACGTTAATAGGGATCTTTCTACGAACAATATTTCATCCCTCGAATCCAACCTGTTTACCGATATGAAATCACTGAAAGAAATGTAGGTGAAACAGATAACATATTTATCAACCTAAAGTTTAGCTGACAACCTATTAGAATGCAAGTGCTTGATGTTGAACTAGATAATCATTGCTAATATTATTTTTCAACATGTATGAGACTTATGAAACTCTTAATTGCTTCTTACTATAACGTAGCACTATATCTCTTCCTATCGTAATTTAAAAAAGAAAGCAAAATTACTTCTAAAAGAAAGCCATCAATAGGAAATAACTTATCGCTAAAATATTCAATCTTTTAGTAAACAGTATTAATCTTACTGATAAGCGCTTATTTTAATGAAGACTGCATTACACAAAACATTCATTTATCCATACTACTTTATACAGAGCTATCATAATAAGCTTCAATACTGATTGATTCTCGCCCTCAATCAAGACTTAAAATGCAGCAAATACTGTAGTAAATGCGCCCTCAACCCTAGGTTCACAACGATGACTCAAAATTTGAGTTGCTAAAATAGAGCAAATCGCTAATGTATCACAAATAATCATCACCATTTCATGGACTTTCAAAGTGACATGGATTGCATCTATCTGTTGGAGAATATTCTAATTTTCTTCCCCTCATGAGAACAGTCGGTAAATGCGTTAAGATAAACGGGATAATCGATGTTTAAGCTCTACGATACTAATTTCATATAACTGGTATAAATTACTATCAAATATTCTTTTACATGGGAGTCATCAATCACATTAGTACATTGCTAAACATCAGCACGTAATTATTAAGGCTATCATGGCCTTATATAACATACAAAAAATGTGAATCGTTTCATCATACTAGTCATAATCAACACTTACTTTATTAAGATATACAGTTATACACTCATAACCACTGAAATTAGTTAAAGTTACTACGGGTATAAAAGTGCTTGCTGATTTTGTTTAGCAATTTACTAAGTTTGCTCTTGTAACATTTAATTATTAGTTATGTATGACATAGGGTTTAATGATTAAGTGGAAGTAGATTTAATAGCCATCTAGAGATTTACGCAAACGCACTCAGTAAGAAAATAGATTCTTTATCATAAACCGCAAGTATGAGGTAGTTATCGTATAGCAGGGCGTAAGCTGTCATGAAGAAGCGTAAGAACAATTGACTCTTTGATATTTGAAACTAACTAAATCTGAGGAAGAAATAGCTAGAGTTTATAGCTTTGAAGATATACCACATGCACAGAATATGATTGTAGTGCTAAACATAGTTTATACCATAATAGTTTTATACGGTAGAAAATAGCGAAGACTGTAAGTTTTGTAAATATCTAAGCTTGGCAACCTTAATTATCGACCGCGCGAAAATGTTGTAAAGATGTCTATATTTAAGGACCACTTAGAATGCCTATGCTAAGTAAATGCTACAAACACAATATAATCTTTATGCACTGCATTATGGTAGTGAAAAGTCATCACCGTATTCCTTATTCAAACTCAATGCTAGAAACTACCTTAAAACTAAACAATCTCATTACGGTACAACATATTTCTAGAAAAACACGTATGGATTGTGGTTGTTGTATAACTTTATCGACGAAATAGCTTTTTAGTTATTCAAACCAAAAATCAACTTTCACCAACTAAATTGGTGCGTTAATAGCAATACTAATGCAAGTATAGGAGATGCAGTTTATCTGAGTCCCAGAT
>NW_002060961.1:187045-220343 GCF_000150275.1 Trichoplax adhaerens
ATACCTCGAAATAATAAGAATGACAAAGAAAAGGGCATAAATCATGAACAATTTGATCAGTTATGAAGTCATGTATCATGTGTGGGTATTGCAAGCAACACTAATTAGATTGCTCTATTCAGCTAGAACAAATATCAAGTCTGTTGATTGCTAATCCATGTCCATGAATCCTTACATCCACGTATTCATACATACTATATTACAAATGTCTTTTCAATTGTGTGTCTGTCAGTGCGTAAAACGTGAACATTTATTCATGCTGCATGCTAATTCAAAATACACAATTCTGCTGTGTTGTCGCCATTTATCCGTGAGCAGCACAAAATTTGTCTGTGCATAAAACAGTTGCATGCTATCCAAAATATAAATTATTCTACTGTATGGCCGCCATTCATCCGTGTGTAGCACAAAATGGAAACTAGAGGTGACAAACCAGGTTATTCGAAAACGAGGTTAATGCCAAGGACAGCATGCTGCACGATTGGCACAAGATTGGGAAAGACATGCCTTTCATAGACAAAATGAAAAACAGGAGAAGAACGCGTGACACGATTATCACTAGACAGAGAAAGACGCCCTGCTCAAAGACAGAATGGAACAGAAGTAGGCATGTAGTGCGACTATTACAAAATGCACTGATGCAATCCATACGAAGGAACTTGGGAAACAAGGAGCAACAGCCATGCCGTAATGCATGACCTGGACAAGCTGCAATATTGCTTTAACTAACAGATCGTCATGAAATCGGCCAATGGAATAAAAAATGCCCCAATGCAATGCATTTATATTCACTAAAGAGAAAGTCGCCAAATCAAGCCTTGGAAATTCACGATTCCAGCTCCGTTGTAAGAAAGGGAAAATTGAGCTACCGCTAATTCGATCTCCACCGTCTCAATACTTGGCGCTATTAACGGAAAGTTCAGAAGAAGCAAAGCATTTTCGTACATGCGTATATTTTTGTGCTTATTATAATGCCTTCACCTTTACATTAAGTGGTGCAAATTTCGATTGACAACTTGTAAATGGAATAGATAGAGTATATAGGTTATACATTGCGAGAGTAAGAAAGTTTTATTCTTTTGCTGTCTGCAACTCTTATTCCTAGCGAAGACGAGCAACCCAAATTTGCCTAAATTTACATTTATAATATGGATGAACAAGTCCCCCATCGATTGAATTTCAACGATGTGCTGAATGCACCAGTTGTGGAAATGCTAACGAGATTACTTAAACAGCGAAGATTATTATGTTGCAAATTGTGTTCCGAATTTAGAACAATTCCAGCCACAAAATACTCAACCTTATGAGCTGCTAATATAGTCCATTCCGGATCGCGATCGATGTTTCGATCATCCTACAGCTTCAGAAGTGGCTACAATTTTACCTTTTGAAATGCTATGGAATATATCTTATATCGAAATTTTATAAAGAATACATAGTTCTAGAATTGAGTTACGATATCGAGTCATTTCCTTGGCACAGAATTGTCATAAAATATAAAAATGGGCAATGTGAAAATTTTTCAAGATCGCTTAGTCCTACGTTAGAGTATTCGAAATAGGTTACGAAGCTACAAAGTGTTCTATATCATCCATATTTCTTCATAGCCGATTCTAGGAAATTTATAAAGAATAAAAATATTGAATAGGTATCAATTTATGATACAATCTTGCTTTTTAGTAAATCTTAAATCAAGTAATCTTCTGAAATAATAACGATTTCTCTGTTATTGAAGCACACCATGACGAAATACAAATTGAGTATAACAGCAATTAGAGTATGAAAATTTTTCATAGGGTGAAAGCTGGTGCCCACTATGACAAATAAAATTTAGACTTTATTTTATCCTAATTGAAAACTAATAATTACAATTGAATAAATATTATACATTTTTAAAGTTAAGTACTGCTATTTTGAAGTTAGATATTTAATTTCTTTCCTTCACAATTCAATAATCCTCTATTTTACCTCTTAACATCCTCACTTACCTAAATGCGCGTAGATCTTTAAGTGAAAACTCTATTGAATATATTCCATCGCATACATTTTCTACATGGGCTCCGTTAAATGTGGTGTAAGTATTTTAATTTATAATGTAGTTATACTTTAATCTCTTGGAGTTATAATTGATTAATTGTAGCTGTTTAACAGAAGCGAAAGATTTAACTTTTAATATTTAATTAACTTACTTTAAATTTAAATGCAATATGATCAAGTGATATACATTACAATCATTGCGTGGATAATGATAAATTTCTTTTGATTAACATCTTTTTTGATATCATGAGCCCTTTACTTCCTCAGTAGATTGTACCGTAATAAATTAAATTCCATTAATAAAATGGCTTTTGGTCGTCATTCCTTATTGCAGTCATTGTAAGTAGCAAAATAACGCTGTTGAATAGTTATGGCACACTGATTAGTATATTCGCAGAGTCGTAGGAGAAAATAATTTCCGAGCCTTACCAACGGATTTATTCGAAAAAATTCCCCATCTGATAACCTTGTAAGTAAGCTATAAAAGCTTTATTATTGCTAAATTAGCGATAACTATACTTATGCAGTACTATAAAAATACACTTGATAACCGAACTATGCTATCATATTGATGTTTGAAATGCAGCTAGAAATTACTTTTATGAAATAATACTTCCTTCTATAATGTATTTATAATATTAGGGTTTAAATTACTATACTAGACAACAAATATCATTATGCTTATCATCGACTTATAACAACCTATAAAATGCTTTGTAATCAAGTAGTAATCATCACATTAACTGTGACCAAGAAAAGTGCAGAGAGACCATATCTCTACTGATAATTATAGGATTTAATTTACTAAGCTAATAATAACAACCAGTATTCCAATACTTCTTATAGCTATAAAGGATTAAGATTATCAATACTGAATAATGAATACATAAATATCTAACTCATGATAATATAATTATCATTTTAATGAGAGTATTGAGATCTTCTAATATTTAATTTCGTTTGTACAGGCATGTAAATCACAATAACATTAATTCCGTTGCTAATAAAGCATTTGAAAAGCTGCGAAATCTAAAATTACTGTTAGTATTAATTTCATTAAATTAAAAGTTTACTTGCATATATTTTTAGTCAAACTTGTTTGATTAATCTATAATCTTCAATTACGAAATTTCGCAAACTTTAGAATAGCAATATCAACATTCTTGTACTTCTTTACAATTACTAGATATTTGTGATCTCTATTCAGCTCTGTAAATTGTTCATAAAGAAAAAACAACTCAAATGAAATATTTATTTATAACAGCAATTATTTTACAATGAATATAATTTAACAGTAATATGAAAAATAATGATCTAAAATACTTTGGCAAAGATATATTTTATTTACGGACAAAGTTATATCAAATGTAAGTCTAAGAGCGAAATGAGTTCTTTATTTCTTGAATATCTGCTTACTTATTGTAGCAGTTGGTGTATAAAATTTATGCATTAAAGTTACCAGATACTACTATAGTATGTAACGTTTTCTTCAAACAGCGATTTAGGACATAATCCGAATTTGCAACTACACAACCTAACTACTTATCAACAATTGACTGGAGCATCTCTACTGTAATAAAATATAAAATAAGACTTAATATTTTAAATTTAAAATAAGCCTTAATATTTTAAATATACTTAGTCAATACATAATGCAGATAATAATATTAATTATTGAAACAGAGCAGATTGAATATTGCTAAACTGTAGTACTTGGTTAATTATATTTATTTAACTGTTTACATTTCACAGTGATGATACGAGTAGTATTAGCCATTGATAACTTGCCTACACTAAATATTAATGACCTTTTTATTTTTAATACAGGTCATTATCAAATTGTAGTTTGAACTACTCAATATTAACTAATATTCTGAAAGACACGCCTAATTTAAAAAATATGTAAATATCTTTGCTCTTTTCGTATACCTACTAAGTAATTCTAAACGTTAAAAAAAACTACAGATGACACCAACGGTAATTTCTATCTGGGATACTGCATTAGTAAATTCTCAGATCAGCATTAAAATACACTACTTTCCGTTATGAATGATTGTATACAAATACAGTTGATCTAGTTTCTAGTTTTTATATATTAACAAATAATGAATTTTAGTAAATGAAGGTTCTAATGCTGTAGCGATAATAAACCTGAAAAGGCAATAAACTCTTCAGCATGACATTATTTCATTTCTGAACATTAAATTTCTAAATCTAGTTGAAAGAAAATGACGCTTTATTATAATGTTAATTAAATTTTGATACAACTTAGCGAACTTATTAAAATAATAGTTAATCTATTATGCAAAAAGAAAACATAAAAGTTTCTAACTTCCTTTCTTTACATTGTAGATGGCTATTAGGAAATAATCTATCCGGAATCAACACTAGTATATTTTCCAATCTTAAATCTATGGATAGTATGTAAGTTTAGCGGTGGTGGATGAATAATAATAAATAAAGTATAATAATATTCCTAAATTCATTAATATAGTTCACATTATCACAAACTGATATTAAAAATGATTATATTAAATACATCAGCATACATATCATACTAACAAAACACTCTAACTACAGATTAAATTAAATATAAAAAAAAGGGCGGTATAAATCTGAAGCAACCTTTCGAATAGAAACTTTAGATTATACTCAATCAATTACTATACGGTAGTTGCATTATCAATGCTCTGGGATCTGATGTCCGACACTATCCTAATTTTTGATTATATAAGATCTTTAAGTTATACTGGACTTTCTACTCAGCAAATTCGTCAAATTTTATCTCAAAGAACAGAGTATCGCTATCTGTAAGATAAAAGAAATGGTTTTACAATTAACAAAGCAATGTCAATTTACTGATCTCACCAGGTACTTTCATAAGCACTACTTACCTTAGTTAACATTAAAATTTTGTAACAAGATCCTTGGATGGATTAGAATTACATGAATTTCCAGAAAAACCATTTCAAATCTTATCTAAAGCCTTTTATCTGTAAGTTCCATCTATCTTTACTAAACTGACTAAAATCATACGTTTTTGAAGCCATCATTTATTCATATTAACAGTTTCATACGCTTATATCTGCAACTTTTAGATCCTTGAAATCGAATGGCATGCGCTCAATTAAACAAAAATCTTTACCCTTGCTAAGAAAATTGAATGCTCTGTGAGACATTGTAAAATAGTGCAGTCATCCATTCTAGACAGAACTGAAATAAATACATCACAAAATACAGTATTGATCTATCACTCTTATACGAACAAGATTTTATTCAAAAATGCTACTAAAAAAGCTATCATCTAGAGCTATCTGTTATGAAGGAGGCATACAGATGCAACTTATTTTACTCGACATAACTTTACCAATACTACATCTATGACTCCATCCATTTCATTAATTACTCTCGTCATCATTAAATATCCTTTATAAATAATTTTGAAGTCATCTTTATAAATGATTCATAATAATTAAAATAATTCTAAATTAATTTGATTTCGGTCGGTAAAATTACTTCTCGACTTGTTTTAATTACTATTAATAATATTTACCAATAAATCCGTATAGACGGTTAGACAGAAATTTATTAGGAAACGACGCTTTTAAGATCCTTCTATCGCTGACTTCCATAGAATTATTGTAAGTTCATTTAGAATTAATATAGATTTTATAAATAACTTTAATGGTATAATCAAATAATTAAAAACATGAAATGGTAACAAGATTATCGTCAATATATGCAGCTAACATATCCCAATTCACTATTCTATTCGGTATAATCCATAATTATTTTCATAATCTAGATCAATTACTCATAACAACATTACGGATGTCTGCCTTCCTAAAGATTTCTATCAAAGTGGACTTTCGATCGCTAATTTGTATGGTGACACTACTTTATTTAAATGAACGTATTTCATTTTGTCTTATTTCAACAAAAAATAGAATAACTCAATATTTACATTTCCAGTATAAATATAAATGCATACAAATTATTCAAGCATTATCAGCTTAAGATTATCAAAAATTGGCTTGCGTTCAATAACATTTATGAATTCTTTTCTGTTTGCAATTAAATCTGTTATTTACTGTTTTACTTATATACTTGAAACAATCAGAGATCTTACAGGCAACAGAATCACCACCCTGACACCTTATTGTTTCCAATCATTCTCATTGCTAAATACCTTGTAAGTAACATAGTAAAGATATGTAGAATATATAGGATCTGGAAATAATAAGCAACTTACTAAAGCAATCGAGTTAAATGCAAAATGGCCATGCTCTTCTATTAACATAAAATTACGGAGATTTGAAATGGCTCAGCTATTTAACTATTATTTAGGCTGCTTATAATATTATATTAAGTTAATTATCAAAGTACTTTACACCGCTACCTTTAGCTTAGTTATAACTATATTTGCAGATAAATGTAGTTTTGAAGTAGCGTCACATGCAATAGGATTTCATTCGAATCGATAAACTTGCTATTTTTTGCTTAATACTGCATCCGAATGTGCGTGAATGTACACCCTTTTACGTCCATATTCTATTTTATGAACTTCTATCGCCTGAGAATATTTCATCGCATTTTGTAAATTCTGTTAGATCTACTTTAGAGGTTTCAACATATGCAATGAGGTAGTATTCACTATCTGACAAACCCAGTTCTCTTTTGATAAATAGTTTATTTGATTTATTTATCGCAGACTATGTTATCATGGAAAGTAATTTGAAATCCATTAAATGCAGATGTTAAATTATGAAGATTAAATGTAATTTAATTGCCGGCGAATATATACGTATCTACCAACATAGATTTATGATAAAATATAGAACGAGAGGTTATTCGTCTTTGTGTCTTATCCTCGGAAGCAGAACAAGATATTCTCATTGCGCTACTACATAATATGTTCAATCTACCAGACTAGGAACTTATTCATATTATATTATAAACAAACTGAATTAAGGGTGTAATTTTTACATTCATAATTTCAGTCAATCTAAATATAAGCCTAACTGTTAGGACTGTAATGAAAATGTGCAATTATCTTTAAAAATTTTACCTTTCGTATAACACCTCATATATAATACTAGCTTCAAAATGGTATTATACGATATCGTATTCATTAATTTCTCTATATTTCTGATTCTATAATAGTTTCATGACCGTAATGTACTAGTTCGTAGTGCACATGTTTATTGTATATGTTATGTATATGTCGTATACAATGTCCATAAGCGCATACAACGCAACATTTAGCCATGAAATTTAATTTAGATAAAATTTTTCACGTAATGCAGGATTAATGAGAAACATAGCGCTATACTGTCAATATGCATACATGTTGATAGCTAACATAAATAGTTCATTAATTAAGAATACACGGCTAGATGAACTATTGCTGGCAGTATAATTTACTGTACGTAGTACTTTGTGAAGTCTCAGCTACGGAGTCTATAACAGTAAAAGGCGATAACTAAATTTGTTTTCAACTAAGTCAGCTAGTGTAAGCAAACTTACTGTAGACTAACACAACTTGATACTAATAGTTAATTGAACTAGTAGACATCTTTTTAATAAAAATATTTCAATTCAGC
This sequence comes from Trichoplax adhaerens, assembly GCF_000150275.1. Lineage (NCBI taxonomy): Eukaryota > Metazoa > Placozoa > Uniplacotomia > Trichoplacea > Trichoplacidae > Trichoplax > Trichoplax adhaerens. Next base: position 194,686 of record NW_002060961.1, read on the forward strand.
TCAACAAATGTTAAGATGCATTAACATTGCTGAGAAGAAATTAGCATCGTATCGATGAAATACTATACTATAGTATCGACGTAAATCGTAGGTACTCAGTTCGCACAATGTGTAATTATGCATTATTAACTTTATTTTCATGAGCGTCGTCGAAATCAATTTCGTAAGCATAACTACCATATATTTATAAAGGTGAATTGGCCTTTATAGCATGCATGAGAGCGATTTTGTCTATTAATAGGGCTCTAACCCAATCTTGATTATGCTAACTGAACTTTTAAAGTGACAAAGGTCTAGTCGAATATGATCCACATTTGAAAATGTTCTCTCTCAAAAATGTTTAATCAATTTATTACAGACTAGTAGAATAAGTAATAATTACATATCGGCGAGATTAGTATGAATCACAACCTGATTATAGGCTTATCAATGTTATTATAATTGTCGGAAAATACTAAAAGATCAAAAAATTTAAGTTTTATTATTAACACAATTCATTCTCAACTTCAACACTATGATTGTCTATTAATGATTCGAAATAGATACTACACAATTCGTAGTCTTACACAATAAAGAAAGTCTACTTATATTCTGATATCAATTATTATTACTATCATATCTGTAGCTATACTTCTAAATGAATATTTTTTATACTTTCAATGTCATTGCTCATGCAGATTATTCATGAAATGCTTAAAAGAAACTGATATGATTGATCGATTATATATTTTTTTTAGAACTTTATCAGATAATCCGCTTATTATTTTCAGTAAACAAGCGTTTCGAAGTAGTAACTTAATAAAATTGTATGTATGTATTCTTAACATCGATCTACAATTATTTACGATTCATGTTTCTTTTACTTATAATCAGTCTATATTCATAGCCTATTATTAAACAACTAGAACCAAGCAACAATTAAAATTTATTTCTCTACTATAGTACTATGATAAAAGTAGAGATTATACGTAATATTAATAATTTAATCCTGTACTCGACTTCGAGTAGACATTCCAGTCGTGAATATCTATGCTGCGTTACAATGTCACTAGTGACAGACTGCCAACCACTACCCGATCAATTTACACTTTCTACTTGTACCGATATACTCTCCCACACCCTTTTACGAGTTTTTATTTGGATGATTGGTGTTATTTCTGCGATCGGAAATTTTATTGCTATCATATGGCATACTAAAAGTATGACAAAAGAATTTCAAGTTGTTAAAACATTACTTATTAACTTATCTATAGCTGACTTCACTATGGGTATCTATTTGATCAACATTGCATCAGCAAATATCTATTTTGCAGGAATTTATTCTGAATATTTGGAAACTTGGCTTCGTAGTCCATTTTGTTCAATAGCTTCTTCGTTAATTACATTATCGAGTTTTATGTCGACTGTTATCTTATTTTTGATTAGCCTTGATCGATATTGGGGTCTAGTATACATGTTTGATAACTATCGCTTATCCTACCGTTTTGTTGTGATATCATTATCCTTGTCGTGGGTGCTATCTATTATTTACATTGGATTGCCAGTCATCTATAGTATTAATCAACCTAGCCAATATCGTTTCCATGGTACAAATGGTGCTTGTATACCCGGTAATCTATCGAATACGTACTTCCTGATATGGTTAATATTTTATTGTGCTTTTACTTTTGTAATATGGATAACGATTAGTATGATGTATATCGCCATGATTGTAACGTTAACACGTATTCGAAAGCAAGCTAATCGTCAGATATCATCGGTAGAGAAGATTATCCAAGCTAAAATGATAGCTATTGTTATTACTGATCTCATCTGTTGGATGCCATTATATATCGTCTTACTTCGATTCTTATTTGGCTATGGATTAGATACGCATTCCTTACCGTTTATTGCTGTATTATCATTGCCAGTGAATTCATGTATTAATCCAATTTTTTATACCATATTTACTCGAACATTCCTCAATAAAGCTAACAACATGATACGACAACTTCGAAATATCTTAACATTATGTCAAGTATATCTTTATCAGTGCCATAGCAATTCCAGTAGTCAATCATTCGGTAGGTATAAAATTTTCTACAATGCTATAAAATTTCATTAGGAGATACTTGATATTTGTTAGTTAGGAGAAAAAACGGTAGTGTTGATGATATTCGGCATTAGTTATAAAGTAAGAAAATGCCATCATCATCAGGGATAGATTAATCTCTAGATCTAATATTGCGATGGATTTGCATCCATATGACCGCATAGCCGTTGATATAATTAAGCTGGTACTGCAGTAAATATATGCGCAGATCGATTTAAGTAGGCAAAATAGGACTGATTTGGACAATGCTAGTATTTCTATTAGGTTCTTTGGATATCTAATCAGAAGAGTTTATCGATTGCTAAGAGTAAGATGAGAAAGTCTCTTAAAAGACTCTTGTAAAAGCACCGTATTTAATTGCAATAGAAAATTTTGCTCGCATTTAGCTAGGTACGTAGACTCTATTATTTACCGCGACTATTTTATGAGCGTATTATTCCCACTACAATCTTGGTATAAATATGAATCAGAGCCATCCACAAACCTCAAGGAATTAAGCAATACAATTACCTTTGGACGTATAGAATTGATAAAGAACATAGATCACTTTAACAATCTATTGTAGTATGCAGCTTTAATCACAGAAAATTGCAGATGTACTTCTAGTGCGATACTATGAATTAATAAGTACTTTCCATATTCTCAGTTGTCAATATTCTATTGATGATGAAATACGAGTAAATAACTACAGTTTTCTATAATGATATAGATAGTAATTGGTATTGGTGAATTCGCTACTAATTCAGTGGTTTCTAATTGCATATAAATAGGAATTACAATTCTATTCTACATATAACTAAGCCAATACTGATTACAAATATTATAATTATGGCATAAATGTAGAAACATCAGGCGAAAATCACAAAGATATATCAATTCTATCGAAAGAAACAAAGTGCTTAACTCAGGTATATTCTCACTCAGATTTATATCTGTAATATTGAGATCGTTGACTTATTTACTGTGTTGTAACTTTGTCGTCGTCATAATTATATACAGATATAATTCTATATAAAAGTTTTGTGATTCTTTCCCTAGACATATTACAAAATTAAACTGACAGATAAAAATAATAACGGCACCTTTGGTTTAATAAAATTTTACGATGCAAATAACAAGAAAGATTGGCAAAGTGAAAATAAATTCTACAGGGTTATAGCATCAAACAAATTTCAATTGCAAAACATCATACAATTACTATCGTTAGCTAAAGAAACGGAACATAACATTATAATGGACATGCCATTTAACGATATTTATCAAAAACTGTAAGGCTTAAAAATTTTTATCGTTATAATGTAATTTATATGCCATCGTTAAATGCTTTTGTATCTGTTTCATACACTATCATTTCAAATAGACATAATACACTATATTTACTGTATAAATGTTTATAATAACCTATTTCGTCAAACTTTGCGAAATTGATTAATTATTATATATTACCATATCCATAGCAATCCAAATTAACCGAAAACTATGTTAAATTTATAAACTTATAGTTCAAAAAATAAAGTTGTTTACTCAGTCGCAATTAAAACTGAAAACTTTCTTTCTGTCAATAAGAATACTCTCTTACACACAAATATCAGACCTAATTACTGAAGAAATAAAAATAATAAATGAATGTCTTTACAGTAATATAATCTTGCTTCATTGATGCTTCTCTGATGCGACTAGATGTTATTCTATAAATCTACGAAATAATGTTTAGATAATCAAAGCGATTCTAAAAGCTAGAATATTATTTTTCGAATAGATGCCTATATAGTTTAACCTCATATCTAAACTAAAAGTATCAAAATTAACTTTAATTAAGCTATAGTTATAATTGTATCGGTAATATATTGTCATCTTTGGATCATCATTATTATGCAAAGGCAGAGGAATAACGTCACTCCAATAGCTTTGTAGTAGTAAATAACTAGAACAGTATGATATTCGTAATATAAGTATCTATATAATATGTGCAATTGTGCATACAAGTAGAAGAAATTCTCTTGAAATTTGATACTGCTAATATCATACTGATTTTACAGCACATATTATTCTTTATCTTTAGATTTTCATGTTATGAATCCCCTCACATAGATCAAGATGTACAAATTCTAAGCACATTGATTCGTTCCCAGTCAAAGGATTTGACGTCAGTCAATGTTCTACGAATTATCGAAGATATTGTAAAAGCTATTTCATCATTGCAAGCCCATTTGATCGTCCATGGTGGTATAGATACTAATGCTATCATTATCTATATCCCAACTGCGGTATTTAATGCATAAATATTAACTATCAGTCTTAATTTTCACTTAGTACCAAGTGTCAAATTAAACTTTGCCACTGGCAAGCAATTGTACGATAATAAATAATAGCCTATATTATCATACTTAATAGACAAATGCAGCATTTTAATTGTATAATATTATTAACTATATCTCATGAATCCTACAGTAAATACGTGTATTAATACATATGTATACATCAGTGTTAGACTCTGTTCGATAAAATTCCCACATTCAAAGTTATACGTTCAGCGTTATTTACAACTATATTGTATTTTTAACAGATCAAGCCAATTAAGGCTGTTTTAGGCAATTTTACCGCTTCTCAAATATTAGAAAACAACCGCTCTTCAAAATTAAACCAAGAAATTGAAAACAAAATAAATAAAAATGTAACCGATCTGGCGCAATTATACTATAGCCTCAGTTCATACTGCCAATCCAAAATAACTATGGTATCCTGCAAATATGTTATCGATAGTGAGCAAGTTTATCGTCAGAATGAATCAATCGTGAAATCTCTGGCTAGTTTCTGCCTATTAATCATCTGTATTGCTTTAGCAGCATACAAAATACTTATTATGATCAGACACATGCCTACAATTACCACCACTACAGCATGCAGTTTTAATTTCTAAATAATTAAAATATATATAAAAAAAAAATAGATGGAGTTAGTAATTGCCTCTGCAAACATCATCAGTTTTCTGAAAGGTAGTTGAGGTATTGCCTTTAATTTCCACATAGAATTGATATAAAATACAATATGTTTCAGCTAGATTTCTAGTATTATATTTATAGGATTGATCAAGAACCGATCTAATAAATCTCATATTTATATTTTATCAGTTAGAAAAAGAAATATCTGCCATAAATAATCATCAACGGCTAAAAACTCTGCAGGATTATCGTATTGACCATATCTTGCCAGTACTTCAAGACACAATCAAAAATCTTACTGATATAAATGACTGAAGTAAAGAAATCCTTGCTGTGCACATTAATGGTGTAAATGTGCCGGTAATAAAATTATTAAACTTAATCGCACAGCAAGTACTTTTCTTGGTACTATCGTGATTATACATCAATGAAAAATTCTTTAATTCTCATTAATTTAACTGCAGATTTACTTTCTACAACTAACAGCATATACCCTATAGATACTTCCTGAGATATCATTCATACCTATAAATGTTAAATACCATTTAATTTGCTTTGGCTTATACTAGTAGTCATCTTATCCATATTGATAGTCTTATATTCATTGCAACAGTTTGCATGTTTTCAGAAGACTATTTACTGTACCCAGTTTAATCGTTGTAATGAACCATATACAAATAGGATAGCAATCATACTGCCCTCAAGTATAATTGTTTGGCGGTGATTGTAGTAGGTTTTACTCAATTAATGGTAATAATGGCTAATAACTATAATACCGTTTGATTTCTCTTTCTCTTAACAACCACTGCGATACTGCAGAATTAATCAAGTATACGAATACATTCATATATATTATACATAAAGCATTATCTTTCCCAATTTCGCGGTAGATATTCTATGCAACAATAGTGTGATATGCATTAAATTTTACTTAAATTTTAATCTCTAACAGTTTATTGATAACATTGGAGTAAAGCAAATTCTATAGCATATTAATAGCCTATTGCAAACTTAAATCAATAAAGAATTACCGGACATAAATTCCTAGATTTGATGTTTATTTTTTATTATTTGAACTGCAATTAAGTTTCTTTAGCCATCAAGCTGTAACAATCGGTGTAGTTCTTCTAAACACCAGCAAATACAAACCATTAAAAATGATTGATAATTACGAATAGCGTTTGAACAAATTTGTAAAGTTTTGGTGAAACATCAAGGGCAATAACTAATAGATACATGTCGATAGATAAATTTGTATACCCAATACCTTTGATTTAATGTTACAATTTTATGGTCTACGTATACTTTACTAACTTAATGGCACAACAGAAGATCTGGTACATAACATACATATAAATATATATATATATATATTAGTTTCATATTAAGAAACCCATTCGTGTTAGAAATATTTATACTGCATAGATTTCAATTTCATGTTGAATTTCTTCTGACGCTAAAGCATCAATAATATGATGATAAGATGTAGCATACCCTAGACAGCTTGATAAACAGTATATAGCAGTAATGAATACATAATTAAAGCATACCATACTCTTTTATTACTATAACTATGATTCTAGATCATCGTGGATCTTTTGCAATTTAAATTTCTTATTGAGCAAGTCAGCCCTTCGATAATTCCTATTTTTAAAACTTTACTCACAGAGCAAGATTTGGAAAGTATCAGCAATTGGCTAAAATTTATCGTCTTGTGAGAAAGCATCAGAATTACATTTTAATGAAATTTTCCTAAGATAATGGTATCGAAATAACATTAAAAACGCTAATCCTTTCATTACGGTTTGGCAAATAGCAATTTTGATACAGCCATACAAAATAAAAGTCTAAAATCCATGCATGATATTTTTATTGGCTAGTGAATATTATACATATACGTTTAACGTTACATATTGTAGAGATATGGCAGTGATTCAAGAATTATAAAGAGATGTATCGTAGGTTTGATACTTTCAAAGCTGCCAGAATGTTGAAGTTAAATATCCGAATTCAAATTTATCAAGTATTAAAAAATTTTACGACATTACAATTAAAAATATTTCATGTTAAACGCTAAATATTTGCTGCCCATAATCAGCTTAACTATCACTGAGTGATGGTTGTATTCTCAATATTTATTCTTTTTTCTATTGTCAGCCTGTTCAAACACATTTCTAAAGGTGGTTTCGTACCAATATTCTACAAACGTTGTAACGGAATCTATAAAAATCAACCATTTAAGTAAATATTCGTATCACCAATGAATTACTATGACATATGGTATCTATTAAAATTGTATGGATAACCGGTTCTTTAAACGTACAGCATGTAGATTTAGGCGTTGCAACTCTTGAACACGAATTCTATCGATAGCTAGCGTTATTTTAGTTGAGGAAACACCAAGATCTTCAGCGAAGCGCCCAATTAAATCATAAGCCACTATGTTAGCTCCATTCTAAATTGTAAAATCAACATATATCTCATGTTCAGTTCGACATCTATTGGATAGATATGGTTATTAAAAACGATCGCTAACCTTGTCTGTGTACGGATGAACTGTTAAATCAATTCCCTCGTTAGAAAGCTTCTGATAAACCATGACATCAATATTACTTCTTCTATATTCTGATTTTGGGCGTTCTTTTCTTGAAGCAGGAGCAGCATTACCAGAACTTAGATCATTAATCATTGAATAGCGCTTCATATTTAAGTCCGACCGAGGAGGACTACGATGGCGCAAATTATGACTTGATAAGGATCTTCTAACAGGTGGCATGACGGTGATTTTCATAGAATCATCTACATCGTCCTCATTGTCGCGCAAATGTAGATTACGGTTTCCACCTGGATTTATTTGAATAAAAAATTCGATGCATTAGTCGCTTAGTAGTTCAATATCAGCAATGAATCAATTACCATATATTGTAATAATATTGAGGCCAATAATAAGCGCATGGCGTAGAGATATGCTCGTAGACTTTTACCTGATTCTTCGTTCTGTGAATATCCTGATAACCTGGCATTATTTTCCGCTTCAGTATTATCTAGCTCTTCGGCCTTTTGTAGCGCAATAATTAAGAAACATTGCCAGATAAAGCAAACCGAAACAACATAACTACACCACATAAGTTCAAAAAATAGTATCTTTTTAAATCTAAATTCCATAGATACCTTAGTACTTACCAGTTTAATAGCAGTTTCCATTGACATTTTCTTATCTCTAACAGCCTTTAATAGTTTTAGTCGGTCAGACTGACTGAGTGATTTACCAATCGTAGGAGACGGCGAATAAGCTAAAGAACCAAGACCTGATATTCTAGACAATGGTATCTCGTAAAAGTTGCAAAATACATCTTATTTACCTTTCCTTGCAGCAGAATCCGTTGGAGATGAATCTCTTCTGCTTCTTCGTCTAATTACCGATTCGGTTGACGATGAATCCCTTCTAATATGTTCTAATAATAGCAATAGAAATAAATTAATCTATACTACATGTATGAACTGATACAATGTCCGGCAGTGACATATTTTAAACTATATTATACCCTTCCGATAGTTCTCTTCCATTCGATCTACTTCTGTCTGTTGAATCATATTTATTGTAAAGATTATTTTCTATTTTAGCACTTAACCTTTGACTAAATGATTTCATTCTGTTGATAAAGTATATAACTTACCCCTGTATCACTGTCCATCTCACCAGCTAAAAAAAAGGTAGAGTAGAATCTCACTTAATTTATCATAATTAATCTCTTTGGCAACTTTCGTTACATAGACATTTTGATATGATAATAACTTACTTGATTTCCGACGTAATGATAAATTAAGCGTGGATCGAAGTTTAGTACTTGTGGCTTCTTTAATATCTTTCTTTAAATTGGACATTTTCAAAGAAAGGTTTCTCTTCCATGTTTTACCAGTCTTAGGCCGACCATCTTGAATTTGACCTAAAGCCGCATTATTGTCTTGCGAAGGCCTCTTTGGAACAGCTAATGTGAGTGTATAGATTAACAGATATCCTTTTGTTAGACATAAGGTGGTAAAAACGTTACTCTTTATTGACCATAGCCATATTTTGGTGCTAAAAAATTTCTGTAAAATATTGCTAGAGCATCACTGTACGTTGATAAACTGAAAAAGACGATAGACTAACATAAAGAAGGCAGTTTTATATTTATTAATTAAAGTTTTTATAGATAGTTAATGCCTTGCTATCAATACAACAAGTACTACAATGCCTAATAGGATATAACTTTTACAAAGACGGTCAGTGACAATTCTAATTTGAAACGGACTAAGAATACGCAAGCATTACCTGATGTTTCTTCCCTTCGTTCAAGGTAGATATCGTTCCTGTTATCCTACATTTTATGATAAATAGTAATTAGATAGTTGGTAAGAAATTCAATAAGAACCAAATTAATGCAACATTTTAACCTATAGTGTTTTCAAATTGTAATGTAACTGATATATTTTTAAATATAGGCATCTTATATTATTCTTAAATATCAATACCTTTACAGTCTTCTTGCACTATATTCTAATATAGCTTATCGTATTTAGTTATTTATAGCACTTACCGTTTTCGCTATTTTCTACAATTATTTACTATTACATTGTCTATTATGGTATATGTTGTATCTAATCCTACACTCTTATTCTCTCCATGCGTTCTGTATTTATCATAAAAACTATGATAACACCAATTTCAGCCTCAGATTATGTTAGTTGCAATAGTCGCAGTGTTAGTATTTCCTTACGCTTCTTTACGATAGCTTACGCGCTGCTCTACAAAAACTATCATATTGTATGCAATCACAGTCTACAATAAAGCATCCATTTTCTACTAAAATCTTGATGTAAAATTCTCTATATGGCAACTAAGTTCGCTACCGCCGACTCATCGAACCCTCCATCACGTAATCTAATCTCTAAAACGTACAAGCTAGCTGTCTTAACTGCACTAATTATAACAGCATGCCATCCAAAAAAAAGATTGATCAATCTACTTTCGAATTACCTTTTCACTTTCAGCTCTGTTTGCTATAGGGGATACAACTTTACTTTTAATATTTTGCTTGATTCCTCGTACTCTTAAAGATTGCAATTGTTGTAAAATTTCTAAAGCTGATGCATCCAAGGTATCCGAATAGTTTAACGCCAACTCTGATAATCGATCGCTATCCTAAACATAGGAAATAAAAGCCATTTAACAAAGTATGTTATAGGTGCATAGTCGAAATATCATGCACCAGTTTAAGTCATCACATCAACTTAATCAGCTTACAACCCCTGTTACACGAAATCTATCTTACGAAATAAGATATTGACTGGGAGTATATTGTAAGCCGTCGGCACAATTTTCCTAATCATTCATTAGTGCATCGAAAACTGATCTAATGCATTAATTGTTCTTTTATCATTGACACAGTGAAGATACTGGGTTAATCAAGTTCTTTGAAATACTGTAAAAACATGTCATAGGAGGGAAGAGAAAGACTAAAGACTACACCATAAAGTCAAAACCTCTAGCGTGGTTAATCCGGAATCAGCTGTAAATAAATTTATGAAAGGGCAAATTGTGTCTTATCCTTTTCCAACTTTAGCCAACAATACAGTTGGTGTAAATCTACACACAAGTACTAAGATTAACTACGAAAATGTTCCACCCTTTTCTCTTTTCCAAGCCTTTTGTATCCAACTACAGTATGATCATAATCATCTAAAATATCGATCAAGTTGATCAGTGATCAAAAATTTCTCTACTTTACTCGTAGCCACATTGAAAGCATCAATAATTAATTTAATGCGTGCATTAAACTGGATTCAACTCGCATCAGAAATCCAATATCTTTCGGTCAATTTTGCTTTAGATAATGTGATTACCACTGCTATTGTATGACTATCCGTGGCGCCATTTTGTAATGACATCAATAGTCTGGGGGGTTTATTGCATTACCTATCATTAATACCATATTGGCTTAAAAACTACGCCATTGATGATGATGTTCTTGAGAGATAGCAATACGCTGTTATGAAACTCATATTGTCCATTAATTATTCCCATAATATTTTCTGCTCTATTTATTTCCACTTACGGTTTACTGTCTGATTTCTACCAATTAGGTATGTCAAAGTATGAATATTATAATTATGCTATTGTACCAGTCAACAGTCTTAATTAACCAAGAAAGTAAGCCCAAGGAAAGATAGCCATTATTACACCCAACTGGCTCTCGTTTCTACTTTTTGCCTTAACAGCAGGCATTCTACGCGGTATTATTAGCAATATTGTTAGTATAGGTCATCATTTCTTACAGTATAAGAGTATCAGGATATTTACTCGGATCCATTTACTACAGTAATGGATAGAATATCCAAATAATACAGCAGTACAATCAAATAAAACCTTCCGGCCATCCTCGTAACAATTGGAGTTAGTTCAAGATTCTTTCTCGAATACATAACAGTAACAGCTGTTATAGAAGGGAAAAAATATTAAGTTATTTTGTCGTGTTTTACTGACTACACTTTTTGATGCATAATGTGTGACCGTTGACCAACTGTAGCGTGCAATAATTAATAAGAATTCTATCGTATGATTGCCTTTATATCAACAAGCCATGAGGTTATTTAGAAGGATCCTTTTGTGTTTACGGATTAGATGATATATTTATTTGCATCTATCCGCAACCTATGTAATGAAATCTTGCCATATAGTATGATTGATGACGGGAAGTAAATAAAAGTAGTGAATAAATCGTACTTTTTAATCATTACAGCTTTAGCGACAATATCCGATGTTAAGTGCAAAGATGCGAGAAATGCGAATGGCAATATATAGTAGGTATCCAAAATTGAACGAGTTCTACCGTATATCACACAAGGACTTTATGATGGCACCTGGCTAGCATAATTCTCGTATTCAATTTTAGTCATTCACTGACATAGCCTTACATATGGAGAATATTTACCATCATTTAATTAACTATTGCGATTCTATCGATGGATAAAAAAAGGAAAATTTCGAGTCGAAAATTTTTTTCTTTCGATTTGGAAAGTCTACTGATTGATTAATTAATTATTAGCTAAGGGCAAGCTGCCACCTTAGCTCAATACGATGCAACCCTTCTATTCTCTCTACTTGGCTATTGACTGTTTATAGCATTAAGCCAATGGAAGGAAGATTGAAGTTTCATTTTCTGCTGTCGTGATGGATGCATTTTATAGGACAAACGTAAACTATCATGGCAACACTTTATCCATGAAATATTGTTGTTAGAAAGATAGCGTATTGCTTGAACTCATCTCGTGTCTTCAGGAGTAAGGTGTTCAAATAGCTGATTGATGTTAATCGCTATAACTCTATCGACTAGATGTATACTCGTATCCAGGGTTTAACACAACTGCCAACCTCATCGAGCAGCCAAGTTTGATCATTTTTGAAAAAGCGATGCTTTATGTATACGCTTATATTACACATATGTATTGTATGATCTATATACATCGTACAGTAAGTTCTCTTTCGACATTTGCTACTCCTATTCAGCTTGACAGCAATCTACGAGTACAGTCAAAAAAAGGGTCAAAGCTTGAATTGCAATCCAAGTTGGACAGGCTACTATTCCAATCTGTTGATAGCAAAATTGCCTAGCGATACCTAAAACTAAAAAGCATCATCAACCTTATCGAATATCGCACATCTTTGACGAGAGATTTCGTTGTTTACTTTTATCATTATGACTGTATGCACAAGTGATTAAAAAGGATTACTAATTGTTAATTGTTATTTGCATATGGCATATATGCCTATCTCCTGCTCTCGTTGCCCACTGTACAACTATCTCATTTGAACCAAGGGAAAAAAAAAAAATGATTGGCTTGGATTACAGTAACCCACTACGGCGTAATTATCAAATCATGGATATCTTGTTGTGTTTTTGGGGGAAATAATTTCCCTCAGTCTTTCTTCATCCATCGATGGAGAAAAGTAACGACAAAAGTCAAGAAGTCAAAAACAATAGCGATTAAGTAAACAAAGAACGTTCTCAATGATCAATTTTTCTGCAGTCGTTGACTATCGTCTAGTCCACACAAAAGAAAATGAATATCCTTGTACTAGTTAACATGTTATCTAGTCAACAATCTTAATCCTTATAGTGTATATCGTCGTCTTTTTCTATCGATCGCCGTTAAAGGATAAAAAAAAAAAAACTAACCGATTGAAGTAGGAGTTTCGATGAATGGAAAAAAAAACTTTATCTAGTGTGTGGGACAGTCAATAAAGCACAGCGATTGATATGATCTGGATCACTTCAACAATTTGGATTAGTTAAAGGGGTAACATGAGAGTAAATTGTCATCCATATCATGTAGACGATTGAAGATTTTGGGTTGATTTAATGAGTAACTAAAACAATCGGTCAAGTGATTGCTTGATTGATAATTGAATTGCATGGACTATCAATCAATACAAATGCTGTAAGTTGTGTGTGTTTATAGCAAGAATGAATTGATATCATTTTCCATGGGATCCGATAAAACTATGACGGGTAGCTGTTGCCTAACATGCTAAAAGGAGAAATAGCAAGTGGGAGTTGACCTTTTGCTGAACTAATTATAATTAGTCACGTTTTACGAAGCTAAACCAATTTGCAAGTGGAGTATTGTCAAGCATTAGCATCAAGATTGCAGTTGGTGGCCGTTTTAATCAAGACGCTTCAATGACGACGGCATACTGTAGAGTGTAGAATCGCTTTTACTAGGTGTATTGCATTTTTACTCCAGAGTACAGTAGGACACTATCAGATAAAAAATGGCTAATATCGTATTTTGATTCCTACCTCAGCATTATAGGGCTGACGTGTTAAATCGACGCCATCTTCGATTAATTTATCACGAAGAATCATTTTTAACTCAAGCGGAGAATATCTTTTCAATTGTCGACATGCTCCATTTTGTAAATGGAGCGGAATGACAGAATTGGATTGATTGATTGGATTATCCACAGCAGCAGTAAAGCTAGTAGCTCGAAATCTTGCCGCAGTTGAATCAGTTGGATTAGCCGATGGATGATCTGAATGACGGTGTGGATGAAATCGCGTTGGCGAAGAAGGAAATGAACTATCTTGAGTGTCTTCTTCATTTTCAATCTCGTAATAGTAGCCATCATTTGCGGTCTGGCCATAACGATTTCGACTGGTATCGACGAAATCATCATCACTCTCTGCCTTTGCCATCGGTGGCTGATTGGTTATTCCTTGCGATAGCTGCTGATGTAATCGACACGAGGCCGCTATGATTGCAATCCTAGCTGATCTTTGCTGGATCCCCATCACGTTGAGATCATCATTTCCAATATTGCAACATTTTTGGAGATTGTCATAACCGCGTGTTTTAAAATGATTGTAGAAATTACTACAACCGAACGATTCCAACCACGATTGGAGGGTAAATTGATTCATGGCACGATCAACATGAAGGCAGTATCATCGACCACCAAGAAGAATGCCGATGGTTTTAGTCGATGCTGGGATGATATGGCGTTGACTGTCCACTCCTCTAGACTAGATCGAGTCTATACTGTACTCACTAGTTGATCAACTGCCGTAAGCCAAAATTGGTCGCCTACCATGCACTCTCCAGCCCCCTTGTTTACCTCCCTATGGCCATCTATTGTTGGCGTGAATTTTGAATGATGTTTTTATTCCTGCTAGGCATTGAAACCCCACGTCGACAACGTTATTGGATAACAAAAGCATCAAGCAGACCGCCAGTCTAATATAAAGAGCGTCGATATCGTTACAACAGGGATTATCATGGATTACTTAATCTCCTCTACATTAGATGGAGTAGTCGATGACCGAGGGGACGATTGTCTTGTAGGGTTCTGTCATGGGCTACTACTGGATACTAAACGGTATATAGTATCGAATCGTCCAAGGCACTGTCTAGCCAATATAGTCGTGGTCTCTCGCTGATAGCAGCGATGAGTTCATTAGTAGTTTTTACTTAGAAGAAGGAGTACTCTTCGCCAGCTGTCATGATGATCCGGGTCGATTATCTTTCATGGTTCTCCGCGAAAAGAGGATCACCGCTTGGCTTGGTGGTCTATTGCTGGTAGCAGCGATGAGTTCATTAGTAGTTCTTACTTAGAAGACGGAGTACTCTTTGCCATATTGATGATCCGAGTGGATTATCCTGCGTGGTTCTCCGCGAAAAGAGGATTACCGCTTCGCGATGTGGTCTATCGCTGGCAGCAGCGATGAGTTTCATTACTAGTTCTAACTTAGAAGACGGAGTACTCTCCGCCGTAACGACGATCTGGGTGGATTATCCATCATGGTTCTCCACGAAAAGAGGATCACCGCTTCGCTATGGTGAATACAGTATTATAATTGTCCTGATTGTACCGCACTTGATAAATGCAAAATCGTTGCACACTCGCTAGCTGTATAGCTAAAATAATGCGCTACTGGGCGAAAAGATAGTGCTGCGTTTCAAACTACTTGCACTGCTTCTGGTAGCCATACTATTGTCTACTGTCTGGGAGTACATCCAAAAAGAAAGTGTTAATCTATAACATACCGATATTATATTATTCGCGTATTCTTATTACTGTATATCATTCTATATCTATAATTGTATATTATGTGGTAGCTATACCAGCCATTTTACGAACGAATCACTCATTGCCTTAGTCATACAGTCATTTCCTTTTGAATAATAGGCAGCTTTACCCTGCGCACCATGCCGTGTGAATGAGATTTCTCGCATAATTCACAACAAAAGAGATACATTAGTACAGTTTAAGTAACATGCTTCATTAATTTAATTAATTCTACTTAGCCTCAATGTACTTTGACAAATGGAAGAAAAAAAAGCTTCCGTAGATACGCGTAGATATACAGTTGCTATTTACAGAACTGCAGTATATGACCCTTTGCACCATCCCGTATGAATGAGACTTGTCTAATAATTCACTACAAAACAGATACATTAGTAAGTAAACATGCTTCATTGATTCATTTAGCCTTAATGTACTTTAGATAAATGGAAGAGAAAAAACTTGACGTAAAATCTATCGATGCATATGTACATCGACAGTATGATTCATTTCGATCTCGATCAATCGGTGTATTATTGAATGCGTGGTTTGGCAACGATCCAAATTCAGATGATCCATCAAGAGAGATCGATTGATATCCATGTTACTTAATTCAAATTGGCTCATACTGAAGCATTTTATTCCATTTTGAATAATGGAATAGGAAATGAATCACGTTCGTCCATTCTACAGTAACTATTTCTAGAACTCGATTTAATTGATTTTAATGTTGGATCAAGTTGAACAATCCATGATGATATTCAAATAGGCTTGTGTATGCAATACTGTGTCGTAGCCATTTTGGTGAATTTCCTCTACTCGTATTGTACTTTACGTCTTTAGCACACCAAAGAGCATGCGCAATTCTACAGTACTACAGTACAGTGGAAGGCATTGACTGTACAGTACAGTATGAGATCAGCTTGTACTGTACGCAGTGTTGGTTCCCTTTTGACGGTCATGTGATCCTGGCAATGGTCACATGACTGGATACCGTAGTGTACGATGGTCCTGTGGTACCAAGGTAGAGGGAGAGTGGGCAAGCGGTCTAGCCATCTATATCTAGTGTAGCTTATATTACAGCTTGCTCATCATTTCCTTGCGTTGTTGATTAAGCGGCAGTCTGCGTTATTCTACTACAGCAAAATGGCAGTTTTCAAATGGCTACTAAGGACAATTCTTGCTGGAGCATTTATCCTTGGAGGTGCTGTCAAGCTCATGCCAACGATTCATGAAGAAGCCTATCAGCATATGGTAAATTCCAATGCATACGATGTGCAATCTTGATTAGGGCCAATGCAATCGACATTGTCTGTATGTAGAATGCACTTTTTATTCCATATTGTGCCGTCATTCAAATTAGTTTGCATGATTAGCTTGCTAACCCTCCCACCCACCTACCCTTCGCAAATCAAATCATGCCGTAGTCTTGCTGTACACTCTACTTTAGGATGAAAAAGGTTGTCTTAGTTGGCTGGCTATCAGTCATCATGCACACCGTATCGCCATGGTAATCGAGAATGGATGATTACTTTCATGACAGCTCCATATCTTTCCATAGATTGATGAAACCGTCCCACTAGGGAGGATCATTTTTGTCTGTGCAACGATAGCCTATCTAGGCGCTGATGACGACCTGTATCAATAACTTATTCCAATTTAATAAGTACTAGACTGTTATTGATCATTCCTAGGATACAGTATTTAAAGCCAGTGTTCAGCTTGACTCACTCCACAAGTCTCCATCTTGATATAATAATCACATTTCTGCATATCAAGACGAGGATGGATTTAATTTGATTATCCAAGGCTTACAAGCTGACGTAAAGACACAACTGCATCACTTTAGTGAAAGCGGATTCTACCCGCTCGAGAATTACTTACACTAACTAGTACTAAGCATAAAATCAACGCCTTCATACTGGGTATAGTTTGCCTACAGCTTAAGCCATGGCAATAGTTGCATCAAGATAAAATCAAATTCCCCTTTTTACAGCCAAAACCCTTTCAAAACCATCATCAATGAGATCATGCATGGTCTATTTGATCAAGATATTAGTTTTGTTTACAGAATAAGATGAACCATGTGTTTTTTCTCACGTACCATACAGCACAAATACAATCGCTCTATTTGTTGTACTTTGTACTACCTTCATTTGCAGTTAATGCTGGCTGGTGTTTTTTCTGGCACTTTGACCGTACCGACCGATACTACAAGATCATGCTTGACAACAGGACTAATTTAGCATTCTGGGCACACTTTTGACGGAACACAGTGTCCACTGTGCAATGTAGAATAAGACACGCATAAGCATGACAACAAAAATGGCGTTGATTACCTTCCGTAACATATGCCTTCAATACAGTAGAATGAAGTGGAAGTAACTGACAATTTACCAAGTACAGTAGACATCAAGAGCATAGGCAATGCAGTAGTATAAGACGATATCGTCCTCAACAAGCAAGTACACAAAATTGCTATACTATATATGCAATCCACCAATATGCAGGCCACAAAGTACCGTACTCAAAGGTACCCTATGATCGCTTATTGTAATAACTGAAAATGAATGATGACATTCATCTTTTCCTGCCAATGATCATTTCAAATTTCTATGCATAACTACAAATATTAAAGGTCTGCAATAACACTAGCACTGGCTATGCCAACACCTTTATTGCCTATCCTAGACAGAAGCCACAGTCGATTTGAATTTCTAGACTACATTACTTCTAGAATCAATATACTGTACAAACACTCATGGACATCATTACTACGTCCATCAACATCAGGATTGCATAGTAACAGATCACGTTGATAAGCTAGCAAAGCCCCTTTTCATCAAAATTGCCATATCCTGCCCAGAAGACAGAAGCCGCAGTAGATGTCAATTCCTATATTAATTTAATTTAGAATCAATACATAAACACTCATGATCATAACTACTACGTTCACCATGACTGTAGGGTAACAACTAACTTTCACGAGCTAATTCAATGCCCCTTTCTATCAAGATTGCCATAGAACAAAATTAAATCAAATTCGCACTTAAATGAACATCTCTGTGACTGTCTGGTAATACTACAACAAGGATAATAATACTCTTTCTATTGCAAACACACTTGCTACCCACTAGATGTGCATTACATTAGAATGATTACAAATAGCACTTGTAACCAAATACGATTTTGGACAGTAGACCACGAGCTTGTAAAAGATGTAGAAAGTAAATTGATGTCATCATCTTACAATACAAAATCTCTTTTATTTTAATCAAAGGACAAGGCATTTGCTCAGTTTTTCGATTTCCTGCCATTCGAACGTATTAGCTATCCTACTAGCCATAAACAGTTATTACAAGTTACCGGAATGACTGAAGTAGCCTGTGGTACATTCATGTTTATTGGGCCTGCTTTCCTACGAGCCCTTAGCAGCATGATCTTGATGGGCATTATCAGCGCCGTCATGTACAGCATGCATTCGCTGAAACATCCTCAAGAACATTTTATCCCTGTTGGCGTATTGTTCGGATTGCTATTTTTGGAACGAATGTTTAGTGGTGGCTCCGATAGTAGCTCGGCGAAAAAGCAAAAGTATCAATAACCGATCCACTTTGCACTAGCTTGGTTATAATGCTGTACTATTGTTTGATTGATTCCATGATTCTCTAGAGCAGTATGAAATTGTACTACATTTCGCCAACTTCAAATTGCATCCGTGAACATGAAACTGTCAGGAAAGCTCTACTGTGTCAAATTTTTCATTTCCTGTTGCGTTTGATTGAGTTGAATTTGCTTTCTTATCGATCAACTTAATATCGAAGATATTGACTATTAATAAAATTTTTAAATACTCCGTTAAATAGTTAAATTGCTATATTGACCATGTTATCACATTGCATTACCATAGTTGCACATTAGAAAGACGTTCAGTCTTGACAAATGGAGTCATACCCAATAGATAGGGTTATACTATGAATTTAAATTAACAGCACGCGTTCATTAAAATAAATAACCTCTTCAATAATACAGTACTTACTTAACATGAGTGAGAATGGATTGTTAAAAAAAAAATAGATGTTAACACATAATTACAGCCTATCTTAGTTCAATATGGTAGTTATTGTGTTGGTATCTCCTACATAAATCAAGCAATTTAGTTGATACTAGAATAGCCGATTCCAATGTTTATATGCTTATTAAAATACAATAGAATAGAAACTACTAATGAAATAGAGGAAATAAACTCATATTTGGACTAACCACATAAGAATTATTGTCAATTCTCTCACTAAGCTGGACAGAAAGCTTTAAAAGAGAAAAATTATTCATAGAGCGTTCTCTGGCTAACCTTGCTTAGGAAAATGTTTATCACATTTCATTCATAATTAATCATTACCTGCATAGATTAATACATATAGAATAACATCATCTAATCAGAAAGGTATGCTATTGCTGTCATGATAAAACGAATTGTACCATCTTTTGACAATTTATTACCACACTAATAAGGATCAAATTGTAGCCAGTATTCAATTTCGAATTAAGATTGTGTCAACGATATCGATACTAAAATTGACGTAGCATATTCTACTACGATACTCATAATTCGTCATAGCCTTCTATAGTATATAAAATAATCAACGATATAATTTATCACCCAATCTTGCCAATATTTCATAATTGTACAATATTCACTTAATTTCAAAGGTAAAAAGTCGTCAGACAAATGATGTTATTTACTGTTACTGACAAACTAAGCGAGTGATTTTAACACCGGTAGCGAATTAAAAAAAAGATCGCTCAAAATAGCATAAAACGTTACTAGGATGAAATCTCTAAAACAAATATGCTATAATCCATTCTAATTATTCATTAACTTCAAATTTGTATAATATACATGTCCGGCGATGTTAATGCATAACTGATTTTTTTCAGTGTACACCATGTTAAACTAGACGGCACGACACATTGGAATCTGCAACACATATATCAACATAGCAGTTATGGATTTAGTAATAAACTCAGCATCAATGATATCACGGAGTCCTGAATTTTAATCCTTAAACTTGTGCCTGTACAGTAATTATTCAATTGAAATTCAGCACCTTTAAGGCGGACTAGTTCAAAAAAAATTTTAGGTAATACCAAGTATTGTCAATTAACATGTATAAAGCTGCATAAACACCTGCTGAGCCATAAGTTTACATGTTTGGACAAGCAAAGCCATCCTATCAAATTTTCTTATACAACGCTTTATTTCAACATAATATGCATATAGTGATCAAAAATAAACTTAAAAGCCATTTATATAACCCTACAGTACGCCAAATGGTGTCTTTTAAAGTATATCCAATTTCAATCATTGCTTGCTATATGCCTCAATTCAAAGAACAACCGCATTTGTGATGCTGGTTAATTTACCCATAAATACTTTTTACTTCTAGGGATTAACCTGCGATAATTTTAGTTTAACTGGCTGCATCAAGACTGTTTCAATTCTATCCTTTTGAAAGAAAGCGATGTAACAAAAAGGATACAGTTGCTTATATTTTATTACTACACGTATCCAACACTATTACTGTAGTGGTCTACACATGCGACAATTTTATGCCGACGTGATCTGATAATTAGCTATTAACTGTCAGTGATTGATATCAATGTCATGTCGAGTACCATGCCGAGTAAAGTCCAATGGACTTTGTAAACAGAGCTTTAGTAGAATAAATCTTGCCATTTCAATTTTATTTTGAACTCTGGACTCCACGCGTGTACGTGGCAGAATTTCTGTCCTTAGCAGCTAAATTCATAATCTATAAGTAATTATTAGTACCTTTATACAAGTAAGATAGATGCACTGGTTAAATGGCATGTACATTGTATAAGCACTAAATGTGCAACATGCACGTAGAATATTTTTCTACTAGAATCTTTCAGCATGGAGTCAGCAACCCATAGACTACATGGAAAGACCCCTGTACCGTGGACGTAGTCCATTATGCTGTGGATGTTTTCATGAGCTGCTATTTCTCGCATCTTTTCTGGTAGTATTGCATATTGCGTTATGATATAACGGGTATTATTTCTTGGAAATCCTTTACTATATGTATGCACAACAGGTAGTATATGATATTTAATATAGCACCAGCTGCATTAAAGTATTCAATAAACAAAGTACTATAAACTTGAGATATCTAGTTTCACTCGTACAGTACTTATAAAATAACTCTCAATGTTTCCGTTCTTCATTCTTTTAACTTGACAACTACTAGCAATTTGTCGACTGCCATTCTAGCACTGCCTAGTAAATAAGATAGTTGCTCTTAACACTTTGCAATATAAGTACTGTATCTATCAAATAGAAGCAGCTATCGAAAGTGGCATTTGTGCTGGTGTTAATAAAGTTAATTCTTGCGAGTCCATTCACTTAATCTAATGGAAGCACCTATCTTAAATGGTATTTGCGCTGTTGTTAGTAAAGTTGATTCTTATGCGTGCATGCATTTAATCTAATAACGGTACCTATCAAAAATGGCATTTGTTCTGTTGTTAATAAAATTAATTCTTAAGGGTGCATTCATTTAATCTAACAGAACTACCTATCGAAAATGGCATTTATTTTGCTGTAAATAAAGTTGATTCTTACGGATACATTCATTTATGGAGGCATTGTAACGCTAAAGCCAGATATTAACGTCAACTATCATCGTAGAATCGTAATT
This sequence comes from Trichoplax adhaerens, assembly GCF_000150275.1. Taxonomy (NCBI): domain Eukaryota; kingdom Metazoa; phylum Placozoa; class Uniplacotomia; order Trichoplacea; family Trichoplacidae; genus Trichoplax; species Trichoplax adhaerens. The sequence goes on from NW_002060961.1 coordinate 217,048, forward strand.
TCTATCTACTATACAAGTTTAGTATAGATGACTATCATAAGTATTACCTTTCGATGCTACCGCTTCTGCTGAATAAATACAAAATTTACGTAAAACTATTCCGGTATCGATCATGATTTATAAATTCTGTTAATCAATCAGTGAAGACTCCATTTCGAAACAAAGATAGCAAAAGCGATAGACTCAATATATCTGCAATCTTATTTCTGACATTTTTTCCTTTTATCTCCATGCTTTATATAGCTGCAGGTATGTCCCCATGTCATTCTAGAAAACTAGATAACAATATACAAAATTTTGTAGATACTTTTCTATAATGGAAAGTAAAAATTTTCCCGATAATTGTCAATCTCCTCTTAGTTATAGGCAGATATAGATCCTTTACTAGTATAGAATCATATGGTACATACCAACAGCCATCAATGATATCATACATGAGACTATACAGTGTAACTAAATTAGGTTCGCACTGCGTAAACTTAAAATTTATAGAATCCGAAATCGTCTATAAAACAACCTTGATCTTTTATTGATCATTGAAAAATTTAATAATAAATGCTACATGTTCTTACCAAATGAGGTACATGAATTTAGCTCTGAGCTAGGTTCTTGTACAAAATTGTCTGGACGAAGATACAATCGATGTTCCTGGCTAGATTGTTGGCCTTCGATAAAAGTCATTTTACTTTACAATTCATCAATAGCTGGTGGACACAATTCTGTACGAAGTATTTATTCCTGCAGAATAAAATTTATACGATCAATTAAAGGTGGTGCTACTATATTAAAAGATAATCCTTCTTAGCAAGTAAATGAAACATTATAGCTTCGAAATATGACAAAATAAAATAAATATTACTAGTACAATTAGCGCTTGCCCTCGTGCTATGAACCTGTGTTGTAGTCATTTAGCAACTTAATCGTTATGTCACTTGTGTAGAGAGTTAGACCAACGATGATATATTTTACATTAAACAACATAATGTGACGAATGAAATCATTTATGTATTAATTATCTATTGCTACGATACGCTGAAGTTATAATATGTTCTATTATATCTAAAGTATTCTTAACAACAGAATTATTTACGTCGGTATGTAATAAATCATCTAGTGAGTTGAAAAAGTGATAAAAATAAATTTCTATTATATTGTAACTAAACAAGAAATTAATTTCATAAACAGTACCGTAGATTATACGCGTATGAAATCACAATATTTAGATTTAAGAACCTAAATTTAAACGCCTTTCTAATCCATCATCTACATATAGTACTGTCTTAATTTTTAGTTAGTATACCGTATAATCACTACTTCTAATTTAATGGCAATATATGATATTTACGTTCTAATTATACAGTAAAATTTATCGCACATTTTCATCTTTGTTACAATAAGATGTCACCTAGCATTAAATTATACGCTATATATGATATGCGTACTTGCACATGTATGCTTTATATTCGAATTTCTTCACTGTGTGATATTGTAATTGTTGGAATGCTATCTATACGCTATTGATTAATTGAAATCGAAATTTTAAGTAATAAATATTAATATGAAAACTAATGACTTTGTTCTATCCCATAATAAATAAAAATTTAGACCAGAACATTGAGCATTAGCGTGTGAAAATCCTACACTGTGCTGTATAATAGCGTTGATATCTACGAGAATCATACTATTGTTAATAATAGACATCTTTTCAAAAGCTAATTTGTATAACCGATATACAGTATAACAACTACGTAGTTATCTATCAACTTTATTTACTTAGTCAACAACAATAAAACAATTTTACTACGCAGGACAATAACTAATTTCTAATTACAGAACCAGGCATGATAAGTATTTAAACGTAGTCATCAGCTTTATAGTTGTATTGTGGTAAGTCTCTTTTGAAGCAAGATGGCCGTTGGTAAATGGATAGTTCGAACAGTTCTTGCATCTGTTTTTATTACTTTAGGTACAATTAAGATAGTCCCGTACGTTGGTAAAGATGTACACAAGCACATGGTAGGTAATATTAAAACTAGCTTACAGTACACTTCTCTGATAAGTTTGCACTACTATTACTATTGATAAGTAATCATGGCATATACACTATCAATAAAATATTATAAAATTGATGGTAAGGATAATTTGTTGCTAACAGATTGAAAAGAATAGTTGATGACAACTATTTATGTCATTTCTACAATATAATCGTAGACAGACTGTTACAAATATGATGAAAATAAAAGGTAACATCAGATTAAACATTACCCTTAAACAGTTCATCTCCGAAGCTATTGCAATGAAAATAACTAAGCAACATAAACTTACCTTACAATAACATCGGCTAGAAAATTGAAAAATAAACGGATGATAGGTCCTCATCAATGGATACCGTCGTTAATATGCCAGTCCTCAATATTATTGAAATTCGGCTTTCACTAGTTAACGGCAGCTTCCTATTGCATCTACTTCATTTACACTGACAGATTAATATCCGAAAGAAATCAGTATTGAACCACAAAACTATGTCTTAGCAGATACTTACAAGTAAATACATAAGTTTCACAATAATTATAATAATTATTAAAGGACAATAATTTGGGCATCACTATATGCGTAAGTTGGATGCTAACTATCAAATGCGTATTAGATTTTCTTATATTGCTGAAAATTAAAAAGAGAGGTGAAGATATTGTATGATAGGACTAGAGTTTTATTTAGTCCACTCTTATATAGCTATTTCTCTGATAAACTGGTCAATTCTTAAGTTCTATCCTAGCACTGCGTTTTAACAACTTTCTAATTAAAATGAAACAATGTGCGTTAATATGATCATGAATCGAGTAAAATTTTCATAGCATGGCCCGTGGTTAAAAATATTGAATACAGTAAAATTATGATTCATTAACGTTATAAATACCCAAAGCTATAACTGTTACTGTATGCACTAACATGTTCTATCGTCTTAGTATACCATCATCTTAGTCATAACGCCAAAAGTAATTATCTTTGCCACTCATATAGGATAATGTTGCTTAATTGTACTCTACCATATACTAGATCATTTTTACTACTTGCTATATCTATTCATTACGTTATAACTCCCCGTTTTAATACATTTTAGAATCATTCTATATCTCAAACTGAAACACTTTAGTTTATAAATTGTTTAACTATCTGTAATATAATGGCCACTTACGTCCAAGAAATACGCCGTAATTCCGTAAAAATAATATACATTTATCCATTTACAGTATACTAATAGCATTAATGAAATTCAGAATTACGATAGCGTGCAA